>NW_026556219.1:0-39663 GCF_029017545.1 Prosopis cineraria | reverse complement strand
TAGGGAAAGATTTACCAATCAACAAGTGCATAAGAACAACATACAGTCTGCAAATCCCGGTTGAATCCATATTAAGTGATCGCCATTAATAGTCTGGAATTATATATATGCATGGTTCTTGTTTAAGTCATGCAGTGACAACCATCAATAGGTCTCGATCGGACATGCAACAAAGGCACTGGTTTTGAAACCGGCGCCACAACAATTGACAAATCGACGGAAAACTACAGCTAATTTAGAGTTTTTTAGCAGGGTTAATTTGAAACTAATAACTGCCACCAGACACGTTTCTTCGTCAATGCTCATGTGATTTACAAAATCTACATTTTAAAAACTTAATAGCAAAAAAAAAAAAAGGAAAGAAGAAGTACACGCGAAGTGTGCAGATGGCCCATAAAGTGGACGGCAGGAGGTTATGGGGTTTGACGAAAGGGTGAGGTAGGTTTGGGCGACCCAGTCATGGCTGGTCCAAATGAAGGGCAGGATCGCCCCAGTGAAATCCACGGTATTGGCATATTCTGTTTCACCCTCCGCGATCTATCTCACGATCTCATCGGACTAATCTCTCATCAGCAATAATCTTTGCAAGATTCTCCAATATTTCTCATTTTGTCTCCAAGCTGGGATGGGCGTCATGCGATTAATTGTCTCATCTCTTCCCGCGTAAACCCTTCCCCCTTCCTTCCTGTTGGAGATCCTTGTCCTCCCGAGTTCTCATCCTTCAGATGGGGACCGTGGCTTCTTTTACGACGTCGTCCTTCTTCACCGGAGAGAGAGCCGTCATCATCTTCTTCGTCTCTCTCGTCCTCTGCTCCCTTCTCTCTTCTTTCCCACGCTCTTGCTCTCTCTTTCCTCACTCTTGCCTCCCTCTTCCTCGAGATCCGCTTTGAGACTCCCAATTCTCCCTCCCTTTTCCCCACCAGGTATGCACCGGTTTCCCCTCTTCCTCAATTTCCTTCCCATTCATCCATTCTACTGTCTCTCTTGTCACTCTCCCTCTTAATTTAATTTTTTTAGTCATGGTTGCTTAGCGTTAAGACTAAATTTGGTTTTATTTCAGGCCCGGTGCCTCATCCGGCATATTGCTTGGGGCGCTCACTCCGCCGGCGGTCATTCTTTCAAAGATGATACAGCTATCAAGAGGATTGTCGTTTGGTGAAGTTAAATTTGAAGGTATTAGCTTCCCTGCTAATATATTTAATCACTTTCCGAATTCATGCCTTAAGTGGATTCAATGATACGTGATTCGGGGGAATCAGCTGCTCGGTTCAGCGATGCCCTGTCGAAATTATTACCAAATTAAAAAAAAAAAATGCCCTCTTCAAATTCAATATTCAATATTATTAAAAGTTTACTAAATTTTATGGTCTGTGCATGTTTAATGACCTCTGTTGTGACTGGATTGCCCTCTAATTCTCTTGATACTACCAGCGCCAATCCAGTGAATTCTCAATTTCCCATTATGTGGGTTTTGATTTTGACAACGTAAATACAAACATTCCTTTTTTTCCCCTTATATAGAGCTTCAGTATCTGACATTGCAATACTGGGCCACATCTGCTAGCAGCTTGAGTGTACTGATATTCCTCAGCCTGAGTCTGCGGCACGCACCATTTTCACGGAATGATTGGGTTTTAAAGTTCAGCTTATGCTTCATGTTCTTACAAGCTGCGGTCTGCTCTGTGTCCCTTGCTGCAACATATCAAGGTGGTGATTTTTTTGAATTGAAATCCATGCTGGACCTTTTGATAGAGTCTAATTTGTTGAAAAGCAAAAGTTCAGATTTGTGCATTGCTTCAGAAGATAGTCCTATTAGTTAGATATCCATTGCCATTTTCTTATTTTAGTCCAGATAAGAAATATTCATTCCACTAAACTCTCACTTACTCTTCCATACAGACCTGCACCCAGCACTAAAACTGTCCTGGTTCGTTTGTCATGGATTGGCAGCAGTGAGGTTAATTCAGCATTTTCTCAGAACTTTTCCATCCTGTGCTTCCATTGGTATGCTTAAATGTTTCAAATATGAATTCTAATTGGTATTTTGACTCTAAGTTATATTATTGTCAGAAGCGGAAGCAATATACTTTCTATTGAGCTCTTTTTATAATTCATGATTTTTTCTTGAATTTGATGGGAGGTATTTCTTTTCCAAGCAGTAATATATTTGGGGTAGTAAAAGTGTGAACTATCCAATTAAACTTTATAGCATACAGGTGTCCCTTAACAGGGGAAGATGAGCAATTTTTTTTTTTGCTTTTTGGGAGATAAACATGATGAGCAAAGCTTTCTTTTTACCAAATCTGATTCAAGCGTAGTAGCATTAGCTTGTTCATTTTTTTTAGAAAAATTATGTATAAAAGTTCTATTACCACCACTAGATAATCGAGGGATATTTTGTTGTTTTTCTTCTGTTCCTAGGGGAAGCCCTTCTGGTGACTTCAGGTATTGTTCTCTATTTTGGTGACATGTTATTGCGTACCATGGCAAAGGTTAGCGTTTTTGTAGGAAACTATATTGATTTTAAACGAATTAGATGAATATGTATTTAATTTCTGATGATTACATTTTTTTGTATTCAGCTATCTGGACTTTTGATGTCATCAGAGTTGCATCCTATGAAATATGGAATTAGTCGAAGTGAGATTGGCACTTTTATTCAGGTCTGGGTTCTTAACTAATGAATTTGATGATTAATGTTATGTCTAGATCAATTAAGGTTGTTACTCTTCTTTCAGGGATTGCTGCTTGGCCTTCTGCTGTATCCATTAGCTTTCAAATATATTATCCAAATATGGGAGTGGTCTATCAAAGCTGCTTCTGCTGAAGCAAGATACAAGGAGATTGGAAGATCTCTTGTATTTTTTGCTTCCCTTGGATTTGTCATGATTGTGATTGTACCATCATGGATGCAGTTTGTTCAGGAGTTTCATATGCATCCCATTTTTTGGTGTGAAATCAATATCTGGTTCATTGGCACTTTTCTTTTTGATTACTTGTTTTTTTGGTTGTCATATGATATGTTAAGTGGCATTGTGAACCTGTGGTGGTAATTGTGGGGTGTTAGGAGTTAGGAAGTATATCTCTTATCAGTTGCATGTTAAACAAGTATATTGAATTTGTCATGCTGACAATCCAAATGTGAGATTACATGGCATTTTAGCAGATATTAGCCACTATTTCTATTATGAGATATCACTTACATGGACTTTCAATCTTGTATAAAAGTTTAAAGCGTAACTAAAATGGCAAAAGTTGTGTGATATTTTTTATTGGGACAAGCAGCTTGTATTTTTATGGAGATAAAATAGTAGTAGCAAATAGTTAGGCCTAATCCAACTAGGTCTATAACTTGGGAAAATTTGCAGTAGTCTTGTCCTTCAGAGTTATGTTGTACAAAAAGAAATCTCTTCCAACTGGTTAATATGGAAATTAGGAAGGCAGTCTCAATTTCAATTCTCACAGGCATCTGTTATTGTGTTTATCATCATCTTTTTCATCTATATTGTCATATTAATAATTCTTATTCTTGCAATATCTTTTGCAGGGTGCTTTCTTTTGTATTCTCAGAGCCGGTCAAAAGATTGTCATTATGTCTCTATTGGGTGTGCGTCATCTGTTTTTCTGTTTTGCGATTCTATAACATCTCAAAAAGCAGTAAGATTGAGAGGATTCTTTTGCGGAAATACTACCATCTGTTGGCTGTCTTGATGTTTTTGCCTGCTCTTATCTTTCAGGTGATTTAGTGATGCTTGTTTGTTTCTTTGGGTTTTAAGTATTATGATTAGTAGTGTATTTTTTTCTGTCCGTCAGATAATTCTCAATTTACTTGCTGCTCTTTTGCTTTCAGCCAAAGTTTCTTAATCTAGCTTTTGGTGCAGCTTTGGCGGTTTTTTTGACATTAGAAATTATTCGGGTAAGCATCTAACTCACATACAAGGTAGCATAATGATTTCATATTTGTCATAGAGTTGGTGCTCATTGTTTGCAATTGATTACGAACAAGTGTCAGTATGTGGTGTGAATCCAGACGAAGAAAGCTAGAAGGTTTCAGCACTGCTATGATGACCACTCATGCTCTTAAAACTGGATGATCATTGAATTGGTGGAGGAATTTTTACTATATGGGAGGAATACTGTTTCGTAAAATAAATATTAAATTATCATCAGACTTTTGGTTTGGATTTCTAGAAACTTTATTTAAACTTTTTGGCTAAACAACTATGATGATTTTGGTGTTTGTAGCTTAGGAATGGGGTGTTGCCATGTTGATAAATGAACACACTCTTAAGTCTTGACTCATGATGCTAGAAAGAAATGCAATATTATATCTTCCTCAGATATTGACTGATGCAATTACAGAAAACATTTTGTGTATGTTAGATTGAAAATCTCGATTTCTACCTTAGAACTTACTCTACTTTTCCATTCCCAAATGCAAAGGTTCTAGTATTGTAACAATGTTACCTATGAAAAGGAACTTAGTTCTGCCAAATGTTTCAAAGAAGGCTAATTGGTTTTGCATTTGTGCTTGCATATTTATTGTTTGCCCTTGCGTAAATATTGTTTGACTCAGGTGTGGAGAATTTGGCCATTGGGGCAATTAGTGCATCAATTTATGAATGCATTCACTGATCATCGTGACTCTGATCTTCTTATTGTCAGGTATCATATACCTCTTTCCCTTGCAGATCGATAAGGCATATTGTTTTATGCATAAGAGTTCCAACTTCCAAGCACTGCCATTACATGATTTGATGTCCTTTTTTCAGCCATTTCTCACTCTTATTGGGATGTGCACTTCCTATTTGGATGTCTTCTGGGTACAATGATCGACCTCTAGCCCCTTTTGCAGGAATATTGAGTTTGGGAATTGGTGATACGATGGTAAACTCGCTATTTTCTGCTGTTTGGCTAAAGTTGCTATCTTTGCATTGTTTGATTCCTCATTCACGCTAGTCTAGGGATAAATGTTAAGATTACACAAGTACTTGAGTAAGGTTGAAGTAAATCATCATGTTGCTGCTGCATTAATTCCAATTGATTGTTGATCGTGAACCCATGATTCTTTATGATGTTTAGGCATCAATGGTTGGGCACAAGTATGGTGTTTTAAGGTGGAGTAAGACTGGCAGTAAGTATTTCCTTAGTAATGAATAGCGATTTGTACCAGAAATTTCCTGTGTGTATGACGTGAATCTTTTTCCAATTTGCCAGAGAAAACCATTGAAGGTACGGCTGCTGGTATCACATCTGTCCTGGCTGCTTGCTCATTGCTCCTTCCACTCTTAGCGTCAACTGGATATATTCTCACCCAGGTCTCTGTGTGTGTGTGTGTGTGTGTGGGTCGGTGGTAATACCTGTTCCTTCCTTGTAGCGCATGTTCCACTTGTATGCATACTCGTTGTTGATTTGCTGAAGCTTTTTGGCTAACTCGGATTTTCTAAGATAACACGGAATGTTTTCATAGCTCACTCTATTTCTAGCTGATGTCTTCATTACTGACTGTTTGCAGCATTGGTTCTCTCTACTAATAGCTGTGACCGTAAGTGGTTTGTTGGAGGCCCACACTGCACAACTTGACAACGCATTCATACCACTTTTCTTCTATAGTCTTCTCTGTTTGTAGATGCAGTTCATTCTTCCCCAAAATAAAGTTGCCTCGGATGAGCGGCGATGGAATCCAGCAGAGTTCTTCATGATTTCTCATGACGAGCTTTCTCTGCTTACATTCTTTCTGTAGATATATATATATATATATATCAACTAATGTAGAGGTACTGATAGAGAATGCTAACAGAATTGCGGTACAACCATATAATACTTTACAGTTTAGGATGATCTAAAACAATTAGGGTTTTATCTTATAGAAGTGACATGGATAGTTTTTTGCATACCGTAGGCTTGGACCATGCAGTCATTTTTTAAAAAAAGAAAAAAAGAAATGGGATCATATGTGGCTTGGGGAAGAGAGGACTAGAAAGTGGAAAGCGGTTGAACATCTAGTTAGCTCACTTGATCTGAAAGAATTTTGTATATCTTCCATTTTTTATGGCCCTGATGACTTCCTGGTAGTGCTTGTTTAAAACCACTATTTTTTCATGCATTCATTCCTAGTCCTGTACAATCAGTCGTGGAAGTGTCAGGATGGGATGTGGTTGCAAAATGTCGCGATGTTACACTAACATGGCTGTTTCATGACAGCCTCTTATTTGTCAGGGAATAACGATTTTAATGAGGCTTGGATCGGATCCACTTCATGTTCTTCCCGTTATGTCCTCCGTTAGCATGATTTTTTTAATTAAAAAAAATAATGTAGATTTATAATGAGACTCGAAAAGGATTTACAAGCTATACTAGGTATTTACGATAAATTCTATAGAATTAACAACCCATCGATAATGCATTTTTTTAATACCTCAAACATTGTAACTAATATTTTAAACTCTGAATTGTTTGAGAAAATATGTCTATTATGCGTGAATGTATAAAGATTGCACAATAAAGACGTTTGCCCTTGGAAGTTTAGAAGTGTTTTTTTCATTTTTGGGCATATGTCAACTAGGTCTGACATGAATTTGGACCAGAAAGTCAGAATTTACGCTGCATAACTCCTTGATGTATGTAGATATTTCAGACAAATTTATCTGTCCATTATAGCGAGTGTTATCTAGAAGCAGAGGATGATTGGCGATTAGCGAAGTTTTAATTTCTCACTCTGCATTTGAAAGCCCCCCAAAAATGATATACGAGTTTGCCTTTCTTGCACATCAATTTCAAAACAACTAAACAATAGGGCATAGTTAGAGTTATATGAAGTAGCGTGTAGTTCAAAACAGCTCCAAAAGCTTGTGGGGGTCGGAAAATAAAAAAGAAGGAAAGAAAGAAAACTGCTCTAAATTAAATTTTTTATCCTGCAAGGGAAAAAAGAAATTTATGATGCCTATTTTCTCAAAAAATATTAAAGTACCCTTGCAGGAAAAAAAGATTAAAAAAAAAAAGACATAGGTGAGGTGACCAGTCGGATCAAGTTAACTTACAATGTGAGTGATTTTTAAGCCCCATGTGTTGCAGATGCGCAATTGATGTCTTAATATGCAGAATATAGAAATATATGAAGAGAAATTTGTGCCAGTCAACAAATCCGAGTCACATCAATTTCCGTACAAACAGCGCGTGAATTGTATCGCACTTCCATCTCCATAAGCAAATACATCCACTGTGTTTTGGATGGATGTCCAAAATTTTTATAAACTTGTCAAGACTTGAACTCGTTATTTTGTCCACAAAGTTACTTCCTCTTGATCATTTTTTTCGAAACAAATTGAAGAATGGGCAATACATGACATGAAGAAACCGAAATATAAATAAGTTAAGGAGGGCTGATACATTAATAATAAATTAATAATTGTGATTGGGTTGAGTCCACTATTTCCAAATTGGGTATGAAAGAGAAGCAATTAAATGGGGTCGGGCCGGAAGCGTTTTGCTTCCCCACACATGACCAACACTTGGATGGGACATTACATAGTCTTGTCAAGTCGAACCCGCGGACATCTCTCTGCACGCGTCCGGCTATTTTTGTTGGTTTCGAGTACGTGTTACGGTATTCTTTCAACTCATGGATCGATTAAGATGACAATTGGAGTGCTTCTGTGTTTCCAGGTGGCACCCCTTGGATGGCAAATAAAAAGATATCAATTTCTTAGGGATGAAAATCCAGGTGGCAACCAACAATCCAAATGAAGATCTGTAATTTTGGTTGTCAATTTTAAGGTTTGAGTGAACAAGACATCCGCATGCACCTGTGTTTCTCCGGTTCTCCCAAAAGGAAAACTCATCATACGTAAAGTTACGGTTAATTTGTCATCTTCTGATGTTGAGCCATATACTCTCCTCGCTAACAAAATTTCTCACCTCATCTCCCTTTCACTCGGTTGAACTTAAATTAGTCTTTTATATTTCATTATTATTTTTCTCTGGAGGAATATGCTATACAGTATACACAGCTAACTCAATTCTTCTAATACGTCAATTATTGAAGTTACTCAAACAGAAAAAACTGCTCGCAATTGCACCGTGCGCTTGTAAACTTCTGATAGGTGGTCGTACGTAGCTTACGTGTAAATGCCATTTTGTCCTCGATCGGGGTCATAATTTTCGGCCGATCGTCATCCGTAGATTTCCAGGAACATGCTCAATAGTCAATATGATACTACTCAATTTTTTCACATCCACACGTACACCATTATTCTAACCATTTCATCTGTTGCTTGCAGGTCTTTTGAGCAGATACTTTAACTTGAACCCTTAACATGCAATTGATCATGAATATATAGTCTTCATCCTCGTGTAAATCTGCAACTGCGTTACCAATAATGACGTTACCTGCAAAACTTTCCTGATGAGTACTATATATCTATTGCAGAATGAATTGAAGAAGACTATGAACAAGTTAAGAAGAAGCATTCTCGGTAGCTGCTGCTTTCAATTGGATTTCAAGGATGAAATATAAAATACTCAACGCTATGTTTCACCATTTTCTAGACAGCTACGAGCTGTATAGCTATAGTTCTATAGCAACGTCGTTGCACTTCCCCTTCAAATTACATAATGCGGTCTCAAAGCCTTTCCTTTTGTTCGTTTTATTATGTCTGCGTTGCCGTAGTTAATTAGCTCATGCCTGCCTGCTTTTACGTGAGTGAAGGAGACTGCATATAGCATCTTGGTCCCTCTCTCTACTGTCCTCCACCATGAAAATCATATATGTTCAGGACCCATTAAAGCTCAGAAGAAATATCAGATTTCGCGTGATGTGTCCACTGATATATCATGTTTGGACCCACTGACCACTACTTAGATCATAGTCCATGCATCTCGTTTTTCCTGTGCTTAAATAAACTATCGATTGCTGGTAAACAAACATATTTTTTGGTTCTCAAGATCCATAATATATATACATATATATAGCTCCCCATTATTGCTTCTACTGCACCACTGCAGGCAACATGCTAATTAAATTCCTTTCATTGGCACGTGTCCTAAAAGAAATATAGATCAGAGTCTAATGTATATGTATCTCTCATTATCCAACATATTTGTAGATTGGATCTATTTATTGAAAAATTTAATCCAAATATACATGTTGTTACTTGATTAATAAGCAAATTACCAGCCATGTTATCTTATGATAATATCAGACGATTCTGTACAAACTACTTATGACTTGGTTATATTTATCATATCCCCTCTATATATCTCTGTAAACATGGATGGGATGGTAGGTTTGAGAAGTGCAGCATAGGATATTCCAGTTATCTTCCACATAAGGGGATATTATGTATTTCTTTCCCTTTCAAAAGCTCAAGTATTTTTTATACAACAACCCTAGAAAACAATGGCATTAATAGGGAACGAATTTGCAGTACAAGGGCACATGGACGGAGCATTCGTGATCGTGAAGAAGAGGATCATGTGCTGAAAGGAGAGATAAAGTCATAAACGTATCACCAATGGATAAGAATTCCGTGGTTGAAGTTATTGCAACCATGGCGATCGAGAATGCAGAGATTGATAGAATAAATAAAATGATCCGTTAATTTTGTATTATATACGTATAGATATATATAAGCATGCCTCACGATCAATGAGTCTTCCATGGTGAAATTAATGAAGCCACCAGTACAACGTGAAAGAAAATCCCCGAAGATTGATGCCTCTTGAATTATAACCGCGTCCTGTTCATCTCCTGAATTAAAGCTCTTATCTTCTCCACGTTAACGTAAAAAATGCCTACTTCCTACTTCGTGTTTTACTTAATTAGAGAGGCCAGGAGACAGATCTGGAGACCACCATTACAAATCCATATCCCATTAGCTAGGAAAAAGTACAAGTACCTTCCCTTTAAATCCATTTGTTTAAGGATCTAACGGCAGATCATGATATGGTCAGATCTTACTGCACCCTACGTTCTTGAGGCTGCTGGAGCAAGCGGCCGAAGAGTACGGGTTTGATCAAGAAGGTGCAATTTGCATTCCTTGCAGGCCCAGTGAGCTTGAGAGCATATTGTCTGAGCCATGGCATGAAGAAGAAGAAGACGCTGAAAATTCTGGAGTTAGCTGCAAGTCCGGAACTCTCGTCAAGCCATGCTTCAAAGCTCCTGCAGATGATACCAACTCGAAGAAACGGTTTTGCCAGTCTAATTAATTAATCTTTTGTTTAATCCAGTTTTAATTTCTCGAGTGAAATCCATCCGGTAGCAAGGCGTGGCCAACATATATATGAGACACTGTAACCGATGCAGTTTACTTAAGGGGTTAGATAAGATTAATTTGAGACGCTGTATATCTCATTATCAGTCTCGTTCAATATCAATAAAATGATTAATTAGTTATGAGAGTAAAATCTTGAATTAGTCTATCTTGGCAACAAAGCTAGCCCTGCCCGGGTGATCCCGTCAACATGATAGAAAAGATAAGAAATAAGGGATGCGCAGTTGTTAGAATCATCAAGTTTCAAGGATTTGATGTTGTTTAAAAATATCTAGATATTATATGATCATTGATTAGTATATTAATTAGTCCGCATTAACCAAGTTATATCAGACTTGGGAGTGAGATGAAGAGAAGTGAGCTTTGCTGTTCTTTATCCAACGTGACAGCACTTTTTGGCCCATTTAAAGTTATATTTGTAACAGCAAAATAATTAAAAATTGGTAGGAAATTAAAGGCAAAAATGGTTGAGTCGCTCCCTCCAAAATCATTTATGATAGGATAGGCATGGTTCATATGCGCAGGCCGATGAACATGGGGTCAACCTGCCTGGTTTGCCCCATACCGAGCAGTGATATAGCATGAGGATTCCGGCAAGCATGCTGCATTGAAGGCTAGTGTTACACAAGACAATGGCCAGCGTACAATTGTTATACATTTAATTGGGTGAATACTAAAGATGAAAACCTGAACTTAGATGAAGGGCTGGAGGTGAGCATAGCCTTACTTACGTGTCCCTTGTTTTCCAACGAGTTGTAAATAATTTTCTACTGATTCTAAGAGTTGCCTGAGAGAGTTGTATATTGTTTTCCCGCAACTGGATCTATCTGTTTATCTGTGAAACAATACACTTACATGGTCATCACTTTTTGTCATCCGATATTGTTGGCCCATATGCATGTATGGACAAGTCTTGCATGTTAACAAACGTTGAGAAACATTCCAAGTTAGGTGTAAAAATGTTTGATATCTTATTTATAAGTTAGAAAAAAAAAATTTTTTTATCTTATTTATAAGTCATGTCATTAAATTTTTATTATAAATTTTTTTTTATCCTTCATTGCTGGAGAGAGAATATATATTATTAAAAAATATATATTTAATAAAGATAAAATTAAAAACTTACTAAACTTTAAAACATAATTAATAAATTTTAAAACATTTCTTAATATTAATAAAATATGTTAAAATCATTTCTAAATAAGATCATATGAGCATAAGTTGGGCGAGAGGGCGAGTCTCGCATTAATAAGAGAGACATGATTGGAAGGAGTTATTCATTGCGTCGACAGCCAACGCGCCAACTAGAAGGTGGCTTAATTACTAGCGCATATATTATTGAAGGCGCCGCGATCTCATTCTGACCCCTTTAATGTTTGCTATCCCATATACATAGCGTCATCTACGACACCCGCACAGGAAGCTGATGACGTCTAATCATGTCACTTATCAATCTTCTAGTTTGAGTTTTTGTTTCCCTTTTTAATTACTTCAATTCAAACATGGGAATCTCCTCCATCCTTTGTTCTTTTTATTCTCCCATTGTTCCGGCTACCAAATATGTTTACCGGTTTGGATCGACAAGGTAAAAAATAGAAAGAAGAGAATACTGGAAGAAAAACTTTGACTATTTTTGAAAATCTTTTCCTTAGCATTTTTTTCCCCTTTCTCCCCAAATGAAGCCTTAAACTTAAAATTGATCATTAATAGGGTCGAACATCATCATAATTAAGTCATTTCTCACCTGCCTGAAGAAAATGAAAAACTTTCATATGCTTCCTTTTTTTTTTATAAGCAAAACAATAATTTTGAAGAAGCACTACTTATTATATAATTTCTTATAGGATTAAAAAACTTTATTAAAGTGGTTAATAAGTTTATTAAAATATACCTAATTATATATAAAAACAGAGAGAACACATCATATTGAGGGGGGAAAGAAGGCAAAGACCCAAAACGAGATAAGAGCCGCGTGTGCCTCCCAAATTTGGTCACGTCTCCGTAACTTTCAAGCTGGTTAGCTTCAGAGACTCACTGAATCGATCAACTATATATGAATATGTCTGTGGGCAAAAAGAAGAAAGAATTGCTTTTTGGGACGGTGCGCGTCTCGATTAAGAATGCTGTTCCGTCTGCTAACAGCAGGTATTTGCTGGATTTTTAACGGAGCTTTAAACAGAAGGAAACAAATTTGAGCCCAAAAACGAAACAGTGTGCTTTAAGTAGACTTCATGACAACCTTTGTTCTAGTTGATTTTCGGGTTCAGGCCCTTATTTATTGCCAAAACTCTTTTCCACAAAACAATTTCGTGGATATGAATGGTTTTTCGTTGCATTATGCATCATGATGTTGCTAGCAACACAGATGTTGTATATCCTTCCATTTTGACTTCCATCTCACTTTTATCATCTTTCATTGTTAATAATGACTCTCAGCATATGTACACACACAAACACACACATATAAATATCTATATTTTGGATATTTCCAAAATTGAGTTAATTAAATCCTCACCGAGACTTGAAGTTATTTGTTTGTCTTTGTCCATCGAAGAAAAAGGACACGAGCATGAGGGAATAAAGTTAGGAATATGCCAGAAATATTACCAAGTTAAGGAGAGGTGATATGATACATCAATTCAATGGCAGGGACGGCAGCGTTTTGGCTCCCTGAGGCATGCAATGTAATCCAACACCAGCCGTATACGTCACTAACACTTTGGATGAAGGCATGACATGGTATTGTCAAATCGCGCTCGCGTGTGTATATTTGTGCATGCCATTTTTAACTTTGTCCTCCTATCTGTTTTTGAGGCTGAAGCACTGCAGGTTAATTAATGAAGATAATAGCTTGGCTATTTTATTTTGCAAGTCCTTTATCATTATATGTGATGTTACTGTTATTTTGTCATGTATGTGATGCGTGAAGCGTGGACTGTACACATGGCCCCCGGCTGTTACCGACACAAGATCCATGTTCTAGAACCATCCAGCCCTACTTCCTCGCAATTGACAACTGCTGCGAAGCTCCGACTAAAAGTCCTGCCCACCTCCGTTTCTTTTTCCTTTTATTTTCTCTTCACTAAAATTCATTTTCATCACGGAATATGGAATCCTACTTATTTTATGCTAACTCATGATCGTAAAAATAAATCCAAATTCAATTCTCGTAATGTACGTCAAGTTGACGTTACCCAACGGAATAAAGTAATAAACAGACAGCTCGCGATTGCACCGAGCGCTTGAAAACGTTCGACAGGACATTTTCACGGCTTGCGTGTGAAGACCGTTTTGTCCTCGGGGCCATGGCTCTCGGCGGTGTTAGCTCCAGATTTGCGAGGAACACACTCAATATATTTTCTTTGATCTCATTTATAAAAAAATATTTTATAAAATTTATTTAAATTTATTTATAAATTATGATGTGACTTTTTAAATAATATTTAAAATATATTTTTAAAATTATTTTTTATAAAAGAAAAAAATAGTATGACGTTACTTTTAAAATTTATTATATAAAAATATATTTAAAATTTTATATTTTTTATACTTTTCATTTTTTTATATTAATATTAATGAATTTGATAAAAATAATTTATAATGATGGCAAGAGGAGTGCATCATTATAACTTTCCCAACGGAACTGCTTCTCTTGCGTTATTTGTCTGATGTAGCAGCGGATACCGTGGGCCCTTGTAATTAGAAGAGATGGTTTAGTTCATTAAGAAGTGTCAAATGAGGAAAATTCAAGAACAAGGAGTTTTATATTAAGAAATATTGTGCCAGCAAGGACAGGAGGGAGCAGTCTTTGTCTCATTAAATCTGAACCTGTGGAAAGTTAGTGGGATCCTATGCTGCGTTTCTCAATTAAACCTGCCAATATATATACATACATACATATATATATATATATAGAGGGGATAAAATAAAAATAATTAACTAGTTTGTAGCGAATATGATGTAATCATAAGATATATAAACTAGTACCTGGTAATTTGGTTGTATTCATCAAGTTATAACATGCGTATGTTTGGATTAAATGCTCAAAATATTTGAAATAGATCCAGTCTACAATTGGTATATCCTCCATCGATACACACACACACAATCTAAGATGGTAACTGTAATTTCTGCAGAGTCCAATTTCGGAGAGGCATGTAAAATGGGAGTACGAAGGAATGATCACCAAGCTGGGAGAGTCTCCGGGCTCCGGCTAATAATTTCGGAACATGAGCGCAAAAAACAAAAAACAAAAAAGGACATCCCATGGGTAAATTTATTATTATTATTTTTTTTTTTTCGGGGACCTGAATCTCATGGGTAAATTGAAAGCTCGAAAGTTGGGCGCTGTCTCATGAGTATACACACACGCAGGGGTGGGGGCTTTTTCTCTACAGCACTAGCTTATCCCTGTCTCCTAACTCTTTAATATAAATACACAAACCTAAATACTAACTATAACCTGCAGTAGAACTCAGTGTAGGAAACAATCACACACACACCACCACTATTATATTATATCATGGCCACCCACAGAAACAACAACAAAACCAAGAAGATAGGTAGGATGGTGAAGCTAAGGATTCTAATTGAAAAACTCCAGAAAGGTTTGTTGCTTATTGGAAGGAGATCGTCAAGTTCTTGCTATGACGTCCCAAAAGATGTGAAAGAAGGGCATTTTGCAGTGATAGCTGAGGATGGGGAGGGACCGATGAGATTTGTGGTGTCACTGAGATATTTGACCCATCCTACATTTTTGAGGCTGTTGGAGCAAGCGACCCAGGAGTACGGATTTGGTCAAGAAGGTGCAATAAGCATTCCTTGCAGGCCGTGTGAACTTGAGAGCATATTGGCTCAGCCATGGCCTGAAGAAGAGGGAGCCTTAGAAAATCCTGGGACTCTCGGAGTCAAGCCCTGCTTCAAAGCTCCTGCAGATGATACCAACATGAAGGAATGGATTTGCCCGTCTAATTAATCTCTGATTTGTTAAATCCAGCCTTGCTTTCTCGAGTGAAATCGATGCAGTTTGCTCAGAAGAGTTAGCCAAGACCTAAGATTAATTAGAGGACAGTATATCTCATTGTCATTATTCTCACTCAATATCCATATATAACAGATTGGATCATTAGCTACGGGAGTAAATTCAATATCCTTCTGATTCCACTGTCCCGCCAGCTGCCAAATACTTTTTTTTTTTTTTAACTGAGAATGACAATAATATGGACGAACACCAACGCAATAGAGTCCTAGATCTCTGACCCATAAACAAAAAGTGGCCGGTATATATGAATGTAATCCCATGATACTCTCACTCTCAGTTACATCATATTTGACAAAATGGGCAAACGACTTAAATGAGATGAGATAAGCACCGCGCACGTGACTTCCAAATTGGTCACACATCTCTGACTTTTATCGTGATCAGCTAGCTTCAGTGTCATGAGTGTTTGGTCTTTCATGCCTGGCGATTTACTACTTTCATTCATACATATCGTTTTTGGTTCCTTTGTGAATTGAAAGCGGAAGTAGATATGCGCTGATCTGATGGATATATAGACACGTATGGAGAGTGATTATATTAATTATTTTATGACCTACACGAGCCCATCATTTCTTTCAAGGATTAGAACACCAACGACTGATGATTGCTTGAGTTAAAATCTACAAGAATTAAGTAATATGGCTTATTAAATCCATAGGAAATGGCATATATAATTAGCTAAATGGAGTGTTTTCCCTGCACAACCATGGGATTCTTTTAGTTGTTGTTCAACATTCCAAGCTTCTACACTCGCGCTGTGAATGAAGGCTTTGTTGTCCAAGTGGGGAACGTAGTCCCACATCAGGGAGTTGTACAGTGAGTAAAGCAGTAAACAGCAATAAAAGCCTAGGAACCTTCGGAGAAAAGGGGGGCAGGTTGTTTCCTCTCCTGCTCTCATATGAGCAGGTTCTTAAAAAAAAAAAAAATAAAAGGTTCTACTCATGTAAGGGTAGAACATGACACAATTGAATTAAATTAATTCATGAGTAATACTAAAAATTAATATTTATGCTTGCGAGTTGTAAATGCATAACATTCTTATCGACGCTTCAAAGTTTCCAATAAGATTGGATTATGGATTTAGAAATTAAAAAATAACTTTGATCTTTCGGATGTTATAAATTATCTTACATATTATTGGTTCGGATTTTCGTATTTCTTCCTTCTGTGTGCTTATAATCCTACGGGAGTTCAGGCGGCCTGCTATAATTATCGGGTTTTTAATGGGCCTTGCTGTGCGGAATAAAACCAAAAATTGGGCCCCGCAAAGAAACAGCCTAACTACATTTAGAAATGAGATCATGTTAGCAAACCTTCCAGCATAGTAGCCACGTGAGAGGGTGTTGATTTTTTTTTTTTAATATAAAGTCACGAAAAATCATGCAAAATTAAGTCAAATCAAAATGTATAAAAGTGCTACATTCTGATAGAGAGTTGTCAAAAATCAAAATGTCATTATACTCATTTGACACTTGATAAATAAGTTAGTCTATATACTTATTCGCTTCTCTAAACATATAATTAAAGTTGACCATTTAACCTTTTGTGATGAGATCTCTGATTTTTATTATAATTTTTTTGAATATATCCTGAAACCAATGCACTTGGAGCCTTGGACATGAATATCCTTATATTTGAATTCCATGATCCATACTTGCATTTATTATTATTTATCACTATCAATATATCAATGGTGCTATCTATAAAGTAATATATGCATGGTTACATTATTTATATTACTTCGTATACACATATAGTTATATATATAAAGTTACATTATTTATATTGCATTAGTTATAAGCCACAATCAATATTATTGATCTTGAATTCTATGTAAGCATGAGGTTCATGGTCTAATTATTTATTTGAAAAACAATTTATTATTACAATATTTTTATTATGCTTGTTATATCCTTTGAT
Source organism: Prosopis cineraria (assembly GCF_029017545.1). NCBI lineage: Eukaryota > Viridiplantae > Streptophyta > Magnoliopsida > Fabales > Fabaceae > Prosopis > Prosopis cineraria. The sequence continues at coordinate 22,431 of NW_026556219.1, read as the reverse complement.
ATGTATGTATGTGTATATACACACACACACGCACATGAAACACGGCCGGCGTCACAAAAAATACCATTTCCACCGATTAATTCCTCGCAATGAGTGTCTAAAATCACAATGGTACTCTGTCTTAGGCTCCGTTGCGTTTAAATTAGGGGAAAATATTCCCTTTTCATAGTACGAAAATCAAGATGCGTGATATTTATTTTATTTTCCTTTAATATTTAATAAGAGTTTTTTTTTTACCTACTCGTTACTTTTTTATTCATTAGTATAAAAACTAACATAAACTCCAAAATCATATAATTAATCATACACACACTAGATCCTTAATATTAGACAAAATTTAAAAATTTATCTCCAAGGAAAAATTAGAATAATTAATTTTTTTAATTTTATCCATTATATATTTATTATAGTTTGAATTCCAATACAATAATTTATCATGGTTATTTATTGTAAAGAAAATGTTAAAAATTATATACGTTTTAAAATCTTAAAGAATATAATTACTATTTTTTAATAAACATAGAGTTGGGGTTTTTTTACTAATATGCCGTAAATAGAAAAAAGAAAAATTGAAATACTGCATTATGAAAGATATTTACCTAAATATTACATTAAAAATTGTTCAGACCAAAAACAAGTTCATGATTATGAAAAAATTGTTCAAGTCAAGAATAATTTTATAATCAAAAATTATTTTTTAATTCAATGAAAAGTAAATTTATTCATTTGGTGAACAGTTTCAACTTTTTTTTTAATTAACGTGGCATTTTATTTATTGTCAGTTGTGATAATTTCTATTATTCCTTCTTGCTTTGCTTTTTCCATGAAATTTATTCAAGTATGAGATAAATGGTCACTTATTATTATTAATGTTCTTCCGACACTCGAAGAGTTTGATAGAACATCTCGAGAAATTTGTAGATGAGGCAACTTAACTTTTAGTAGAGCAGGCTGATGGTTCATGTTAAATTGTTGTTATCTCATTACAAATAAAATGTTGCATTGAGCAATCCTATCTCGATAATCAATGCAGTGAAAACATTCTGAACAATAATTAATCATTAGTCAGTATAACTCTTCTATTATGTCATCCTAAAATAAATAACAAGACATTAGATTATAATATTTTTTATTAAAAAAAGATGGCACTAGTAGAAGAAGGTAAAAAATTTATTACATACCCAATATCACTACTAATACGTCGGATCTATTGTTTGTATATCTTCAATATGATTGCATGTATTTATATGTTTTATCAAACTTTTCGAGTGTCGAAAGACCATTAACAATATAAATGACTATCTATCCCATATTTGAATGAATCGAGCGAGAGAAGCAAAGCAAGTAGAGAAAGCAATGATAGAGAATAAAATATTATGCCAATAAAAAAGCTAATTTTACTTTTTATTGAATTAAAAAAATTCTAACTACAAAATCCATCTTGGCCTGGACAATTTATTCACGATCTGAATATTTTGGACATATCATTTGAGTAAATATTTTCTATGATGCAGTATTTTAATAATTTTTTTATTATTCACAATACGTTGGTAAAAAAAACCTAAAATTGGTTAAATTTTATACAACAACAACAACAACAACAAGCCTTTATCCCACTAGGTGGGGTCGGCTACATGGATTGCAAGACGCCATTGTGCTCTATCATTTATTAAGCTTTTAGAAATATTATTAATTAAGAGATCACGTTCAACAACTTTCAAGAGTGTTCTCTTAGGCCTTCCTCTACCTCTCTTAATCGGACTCAAAGTTATATGTTCCACTCTTCTCACTGGTGCCTCCCTTGGTCTTCTTTGTACATGCCCAAACCATCTCAACCGATTTTCTACCATTTTTTCCTCAATAGGTGCCACCCTCACTTTTTCACGTATGTGCTCATTTCGAATTTTATCTTTACATGTATGTCCGCACATCCATCGTAACATTCTCATCTCTGCTACTCCAATTTTATGTTCTTGCTGTCCCGTTAAAGCCCAGCATTCACTACTAGAGATTAAATTTTATCTTATATTAAAATTGGATGGAGTAAAACCATTTAAAACTCAATATCTTTTCAACTTAGCATTGTTGGGTTGAATTACATAAATTTATTAATATTATACAAATGTTAAATAAATAAATACATATTATTTAACTTTTTCACATAAGAAAAATTAAGAAAACACTACTAGAAGATAGATATTTACAAACAACCATTAGTGTCACAAAATTTTAAAATTATATTTTAAGATCATGGTCTTTTTTTTGCAATTAATAAATTTTTGTTTTGACTGAATTACCCTGATGATTGAATCCAATTTCATCGTCTTCTGCGTCTCCAGGGATTGAAGCAGCTACTCCAATTCCTTCATAAAATCTATCGCACCTCCAATGATGGACGCTTGGTCCCCCTTTGGCTTTGAGCGTCCTGAGGTGGTCGTTCATTTTTGAGACAGAAGATCGGATTTTTACCCTGAGAAAAGCTGAACGAGAGGAATTGAAGAAGTTGGTTTGGTTCGATTTATTGAGAAAATTGATTTCCTTTTGAATACAGTGAGGGAGGGAGGCATGAGTGATCTCAGAACACCAACGTGGTCTTTCATTTGCTGGCAGCGGTTGCGTTTGACGGTAATGTGGGTGATGTGTTGATTCTCTGTGTCTTCTTTACTCTTTATCGGTCTCGTTCTCTTCCGCTTTCTTCTACAGTTCTCAGATTTCGCCGGTGACTATGACGACATATCTGCTCGCCTGCCGTCTCATGGGTGACGCAACTCTCTAGCTCCGGTGGCGCGTGAACTTGGGTCTCTATTGTTATAGGCACGGACGGCTTTTCCCTCTTTTCTTCTTCACATGGTTTCTTCTGGTTTTTGGTGTTTTTCAAGTGTCTGGAAACGCTTATTGGCACGGGTGGCGGCGAGGCTGGGGCTTTCGCTGCTGGAGCGAGAGCTGAACTTGCGGTGCTCATGTGGCGTCAGCGGCAGGCCATGTCGGCGTGGGAGCACGGTCTGAAGAGGAGGTGTTTTTCACTTCCATACCACCTGAGTTCTTGGAATACACAGGCGAAAGCAGAGACTGTTGAAGCTGCTGCTGCTTGAAGACCCAGCTCGTTAGGGGTATTTTAGTCAGAAAAAAAAACTTAAATTGCAAATATGGACTATTGTCCTAAAATTCAATTTCAAAATTTTGTGATGTTATGTGAGATGGTTATCTGTGATATTTGGAGGCGCTTATTTATTATTTTCCCCATCTAAAACTGCATTTTCTTCCTGTCTTCCCCAACCCTCAATCCGGCAGGGACACCTTCCAGAAACACTCGTCCCGCGCCATCAAAGGGAAGGCCTAGCTAAAATTGAGTAGAGAAATCAGAGAAGACCCACTTTTCATTAGAGTGCGAGATCTAATTCGTCACTTCTCCAAGTTCTCGGAGGCAACATCTCGACGTCGGACGCACTTTTCCCGGAAAAGACTTCCCACTCTGAATTCTCATCGTTTCCTGCTGCTTGGCCGCCGTTCATTAGCTGGCTGATTTCGACCTCTGAGCCGACACCTAGAGAGGTAATCTTGTGACCCCATTCTCCCACATCGTTTTTCATTTCTGACTGTAGCTGTTGTTATATCGGTTGGATTATCTGTTTAAATACGAAACCTAACCTCCACTTAAAAATATATATATATATATATATATCCTGTTAGTTTCCTATTTTAGCTTGGTGTCGTTCTAGTTGTACGGCTTCAATAAAATTGGGAATGTTAGTTTTGGGAAAATACAACATGATATTCACCAATGCCCTATGTTCTGCTGGTGAGTTGTGATAGCCTGATTGTTTCAACAAATTTTGGAAGTAGAAGTTCAACGTTTTAATTGTGCAGCGTGGACATGGTTTCTTCTTCTTGAGTGGGTTTAAGTTCATGCGTTTAAACTATACATTCACGCTGCACATCTCACCTGGCAGCATAAAGCAATCGAGACGAGAATTTAGCTTCCGTAGATTGTTGAATAGCCGATTATATCTGTACTGTCCTGTCCTTAAATTCCTTCCTTTCATTTATTTGAAATTAATTTCTGTGCTTGACTTCTTCTGCACTTTTGATCCTTGAAGGATGTCAGTTTTGAAGCGGTATGTGCTGAGATTATTCATATCAATCAAGTATGTTACCGCGAATGTTATAGACAGAAACAATGGACGGATTGTGGCAACGGCTTCAACTGCAGAGCATGCCATCAAGGAATCGCTAGAGTGTCGCCGCACCTGCAATGCAAAAGCAGCATATGTTGTTGGAGAGGTATTGGCCATGCGGCTCAAGGTTGAGGGGCTTAATGAAGGACAGGGAAGAGGCATCCATGTGAATGTAAACAAGGAAATAGAGAAGAAAGGCTTTAAGAGCCAAACCAAGGTCTGGGCCGTGGTTAATGCTCTGAAAAGTTATGGAGTTAAACTCATCCTTGATGATTGTAACGATGATTCAAGTAATTCTTGGTCGAGTCTTTAGCCTTCTCTAGGTCGTTTTGGTCCATGTATCTCAAGGAATGAAGATGTCAGGTACGCGTTTGAAAATTTTGTATGCAGTGTATTTGTGCTTGGAAGAAGACACTTGCAATAAACAAAAAAATGCATGGGAAGGAGTTTCACCTCATTCTGTTGTAGCAAATCAACAATAGGCATGGTTATTGGATAACACGCAATGGAGCATCAAATTGCGTTTAGATGCTCATTTATTGGATTAATGCATGACAAAATCGATTGTTTTGTATGCAACCTACTGGATTCTATGTGGGTTCCAGATGCTGCACTTGTATCGTGCAATTAACACAGCAATGCCATTGCAACGAAGCTAATATGCTTCAAGTGGTCAGCCACTTGTTTTACTATATTTATTGTGCTGTTCATAAATTGATCCGGAAATAAGATGAATTTGATCAAAATTTTATTACTGGTTAAAGTTACGGAATCGATTCATTTTAATGAATGGATATTGGAAACGCTTCTGCTCGGTAACCTCCCAACCTTGGAATTTAGGCCCCATTTAGCATACAAGCCTCAATTTGAAGGAAAAGGGACTAGGACTAGAATTGGATGTGAAAATGAGGTTTTAAAATTATGTTTGGTATGAAATAATAGTTGCAAGCAATACTTATTTTTATTTTATTTTACAATTAACTGTAAAATTATAAAAAGACCATAATACCTTCTTGAAATTACTTAAAAATGGAAAGTAACCTAAGCCCTCATCTTCCTGTTCTTCTTAGGTCCTTCCCCTTCTTATCGCCACCATCACCAACAATCATAATGTTGTTCACATTCGAGCTGATTCTTGGTAAAAAAAAAACATGTAGTGTCATTTTTTGCACTGCAATTTCAATCTTTCCTCCATCTCTCTCTGTGTCTAGTGGAAGAACAAGCAAGCCTTCCATTTCTATAGGAGCAAGCAAGCTTGAAGGAGCAGGAGAGCGGCGGTCTTTGTAGGGTTCATGCGGTGGGATTCTACTTCATCAGCGAGGGCTATAGCTTATGCTCCGACTTCAGCATGTTATTTTGCTTTGAACGTTTCCTTTTGGGTTCTCGTTTGCGTCAATTCTCCACAAGATTTCAACATGCCCAGTTGTTTGTCGCTTGTTCACCAACAAGGGGTCAAGTCGTCGTTGGCAAGGGATAAAGTCCTCACTTGAGTCCGAGCAAACAAGGTAAAGGAGAAGAAGGCGTGTCAGTTATGGCATTCTTGAAGAGAATATTTTAGTCATGAAAGTTTCAATCCTAAAATTAATTTTGGTAGGACTGAGCAATACTTAAGGGTGGTGGTTTTCATTATTCTTACATAAATAAGATTGATCAATCTTAAGTATTAATAAATTACTCACACCAAACATGTGAAAGGTGGGATTGCTCAAAGTCCAATCTCAATCTTCACCTTCCGATATTGCCTATCAAATGGCTCTTAGAAAGCAATGTCGCCTACAAATGGGAGCTGATCAAGCAAAGGTACTTATCAACATTTGTCCTGACTTTTCAATTTGTTTGACTTTTTAATCCACCAAACTAGTCATGAAATGAAAATAGGAATTGTGCTCTTTATTAAAGAAACAAAAGTAAAAGTCTTGCGTAGGGATCGTCTTCATAATTGTGTCTGCTTTATATTTCTAGCCTTAAGGGAAATTTCTTTCTGCCTCTCAAATATCTACTTAAGCCATACAAAGACAAGTTCCCATGATGAAGTGACAATCCTAAGGAAGGAGGGAGGAAAGAGTGACATTGAACTTTGAAATTTGCGCCTTCAACACCATGGCTTTTCCATCCTATCGAGCCCACCTCTACTGCCAGTTGCTTAATCACACGAGAATTTTAACTTCAATCATTCATAAACTAATAATGGCTATTGACCCGGAGATCCTCTGAATAGCAAAGAAGATAAACAGATTTCGTTCAATAATGTTGTCCTCGTTCAATTTTGAATTGAAAACAATTATATACTTAATTTTATATATTTAAAGTGTTTGTTTTCAATTCAATTAAGACATATGTATATTTTATAAATTGTTTATTCTATAACAAACTTTTGTTAATGATATTATTAATGCATTAAAGTCCACTTATTATAATCTAATAGGATAAAAAAATATAAAATATATAAAATTAAGTACATAAACCTTGAACCTTTTCAATTTCGTTTAAGTATGGTGACTCAGATTTTTCTTATAACGAGTGAACAGTGCCCATCTTTATTAATTTAAAACTACAAGTATGAATGGGCTCTGCTGCTAAGCTTAGAATGACTGAACGTTACCGAATATTCTAGGAAACTGGCTAGCACGAAAGCAATATAAAGCAAAATAGTTGTAAAAGTTAATCATTTGCTTTTGTTTTATGTACAACGGAGAGAAGGAGATGGTTTGGCGCTGCTATGGATGCATTGCATTGCATTGCACAACCAGTCTAGTTGAGCCGAGTATTTCGATTTGTTTACAAATATTTTTTATTCAAAGCAATTATATTAGTTAGCTATCACGCTGTGAAAGATAAACTCTTTTCACTAAATCCAACCTTCATTAATTAATTGAATTGAGCTTTGTATGAAATATTCATACCTAACAACACTACTTGATGATAATGTAATTTTTGTCATTGCATTAAGGTAAAAGTATTAATTGCACTAATGCATTTTTAACCTGTGTCTATGTCAATATATATATTTTTTTATGAATGTGTATAGGCAGATCTTTTATATTTGGGAGTCGGTTGAGGGAAGCCCTCCTCTACACCTCCTATGAGAATAGTGCAAATTTGAACTGTATAGATTTAATCCAAACAACCCAACTTTAATATTTTTTATTTTTATTTTAAACTTATTAAAATAAAAAATTTACATAATTATTCATATTAAATCTGAACTATTTAAACTAGTGAATATATCTATTAAAATTGTTTACAATTTATATAAATGATTCATTTTAATAAATTGAAAATAAATCATATTAAATCTGAATGTCAACTCTTTATATGTGACCCCGTTTTCAATAAAAAGTTGATTCTTCTTTACTGACTGTACCATATTGAGGCGTAATTTTATGTGCATGGGTTCAAGTTAAGCAAATTCATCATTGTGAGAAATGGCAATGGCATGTTGAAATAATTCACATTGGAAAAAGTGGGGAAATGAGCACTTTGAGAAGTTTCATTGCAGCGAGCCGTAGAAAGTCGGTGAGAATCACAATAATTGATTGGAGAAAGCATATTCTGAACTTTCTGACGAAAATCTTTGAAATGCCCTTGGAAAAAAGGGGCTCATAGCTTACACTTTTCTCTTTTTTTTCTTTTTGTTCCTTTTTGTTCCTTTAACATTGTTTCTGAAACGCCCAGCCCTGCTTAACCTCACACGCATGGGTATATGTTTGGATTCATGCAATATCATCATATCTAGCACCTAAGATAAGGGGAAAGACTTAAAAGTGAAAAAAAAAAAAATTAACCACATGGAGATGGAATCCCACAAACGCATATACTTTTTACTTTGTGAATATACAAAAAGCCCACTTGAGAAGATAATCTTTAATTTAAAAAAGAAAAGAAAAAGTATTTCATCGTTGGATTAGGTCTATCAGTAATCGAGTTTTGAATAGCGCGGAAAAATGCCATTGTTGAGTTTTCACATGCAAACTTGATGGATCTAATGGAAGAGAGGATTTTATTACGCAGAGAAGTCATTTAGATAATTGGATTTTGAAGCGGCTTTGTTGATTTTGGTGTCCTATCCCTTGAAGTTACCCCAGAATTTGTGGGAAGGTTCTTGCTTCCTTAATTTCCCCAAGGCAGACAAAAATGACGGGGAGGTTTGAGTGCATGGTGTAGCGGCACATAGGACCATCATGACATGCAAGATACAATTACAACATAGTTTGGTGCATAAAAACCTAATATGCTCGCATCATGATACCACACGTTGATGCTTTCGAGAGCTATGAAGCACCGCACGTGCTTCCCAAATTGAGGCCATTTATCATTGATTACTTCCTTTCACAAGTCTTTTCTGCTGCGAAAGACACTTAAACCCCTGTGGGACACCCTATTTTATCTTGCTCAGTTGATAGTTACGACACAGACTCAAACAATTCAAATTATTCATACGGGGAAGATGATGATAAGGCGTCTCTTTAAAATGACTTTAGCATGCATTTTCTTCTATCCTTGAACCTGAATGAATGCCTTGGTAGTATTGTTTGGCTGTGGCTTGCCTTTCTCTGCCACTTTGTATATATGGTGACTTGGTGAGGGGTCCACAAGGTTGGCACGGGCCATTGGGATTTTACAGTAACAGTACCATTAGTACGGCCACTCCTTTCGCAAGAATAAAGTGCCAATTCTCATCGTCCAACCCCTTCGCCACACAATTCCTTCTCTCTTACCACAAACGAAAACCAGCGAAGATTACAATATCAGATCTCCATGAACCTGACCCCCAAATACCCCAATTTCCAAAAGAAACTAGTTAGGTTGCAGTAAATTAGAAACCCAGGAAAGAACCAAGTTGGAATCGTGTGAAAAAGAAAACAAGATATAAATAATAAAACAGTGACTGCACTGCCCTGCCCTGCCCTGAACCCGAGTGACCCCGTAGGTGGATCTCAAGGCAATGCCTGGTTTTAAAGCATGAACCCACTAACGAACCTGGCTTCCGGGAAATGGCAATGTGTCTCGGCCATGAATAGGACAAAATGGACAGGCCGAAAGGACAGAAAAACCGAGAGAATGACCGACTCCATCACCCACAGGACAATTAATATGAGCATGCCCTGCGTCGGCCAGGCGTGATGAGTTTCTATTCGCCTTCCCAATTATTGCAACAGTTTCAGCTTCACGCTTCATTAAAAGAATCTAAATCGGCAGAAAGTGACATCCCGAGTGCAATACAGAAGCCATTTTCTATATCATTTACATCGTGGAGTTATAGTTACTCACATGAAAACCTTTCTACTAACCACAAAAACAACTCTGCTTCCCTATGCTTCATCCATTCACTCAGAAGTTAGAACTTCAAGCCCAACTAGCTACCAAAAAAAGAAAGAAAGAAAAGAAAACATGAAAAGGGAGCGAAAACTGTCTTCCCCTGCGTTCTGATGCTGACAGAGACATCTGAAGCCTCACATGAGGGAGCAGGCATTTGGGTTCTCATCACTGAACATCTGTGGTGGATGAACTGGCTCCATGTAATAAACCGGACCGTAGTTATACCCATACGCATAGGGAGGGAACATGAACTCCATCTTGCTCTGCTCCAATTTCCCTCCGCCGTCACCGCCGCCGGTTTCCTCCTCAGCCTTCTTATTATCTCCACCGCCTTTCTTCTTCCCGCCTCCTTTGCCTCCTCCTCCTTTCTCACCAGCGCCATCTTTCTCTTTCTCCTTGTCCTTTTCCTTATCCTTCTTGGGAGGAACCACCTCAACCTTCCTCTTCAGCCTCGCATTCAAACTTTCGACGAGAGATTTCACATCCATAGATCCCTTCACCGTAATGGTTTCCTTGTCCTTGTCCATGGACAATTCCTTGACTCCTGCATTGCCATTGTAAAAGCCGTCAAAAAGACTAATATAAAAACGAAACAAGGAATCTGGCAAATAACGAGATAGGGAGCAGGATCAAACCACCCCACCTTTGGTTTTGGACACCGTCTTGCGAATCCTCTCGATGCATCCCTGACAGTGGAATGCCATCTTCAGAACCGCCGTAGATTGCTGAGGCTGTTTTATTGGCAACATTAAAATTATCAATTAAACACGCAGGACTGTGAATTGGATATGTATATCGAATAGAATACAACGCAAAATAGAAATGATCTGAGATTGGGGTTAGATGTGACCGAGGAGTTAACCTCTTTCGATTGTTTGCCGTCGGCGTTCTTCTTCTCAGACTTGTCGTCGGGCTTCTTCTTGTCGGTTTTGCAGTCCTTGCCGCCCTTCTTGGGCTGGGGAGAGATGAGGTCGACCTTCTTCTTGGTCTTGTCGGCCAGCTTGTCTCGGAGTTTGGAGGGGTCCACATTTCCGGTGATAGTCACCCTGCCGGAATCACCATCGACTTTCACAGTTTCCACGCCTTTAACAACAATGTGGAATTTCACTTGAGTTGAGTACAAAGACAGTAAATAGGGTATTAAAAACAGAAACCGAAAAGAACCTGGAGAGGAAGAAACTAAAGAGAACAAATAGGTTCCAGGGGTGAAAATCAGAGAAGAAAAGCAATTATCACGGAGACAACAAATAGGAATGGAATGTTGGAAAGAAGAAACGGAGTGATAGTGAAAAGAGAAAGTGGAAAATCGGGGAAGAGCAGGCGAAACCTTGAAAGCAGTTGAGGAAACGAATGATCTTGGAAGCACAGCCATCACAATGCAAGTCGACCTCCAAGACGACGGTGGTAGGACTAGTTTCGCCTTTGTTGGGCGCGTGGTTCTTGTCCTTTGTTTGAGCATCACTTTTCTGGGTCTTCTTCTGCAACATCACACAAATGATCAGCCAAAAAAAAAATGAGAAAAAGGGAGCCGGGGGGGGGGGGAATTGAGCGCACCTCGCCCATTGTGATCGTGTTGCGAGGGAATGGAGAGAGATTTGGGGGTAGTGGAGAATTTATAACGAATTAGTTACGCTTGCGCGAGGATAGCGGGAGGGTGGTAAGTGGTCATGGAGTGCCTGGGAGTTCAAATGTCGGAACACCAAGGCATCATCACCATCATGTATGCAATTGTAATGCATTATGTGGGACCCAATACGTGCAAGTTGCCTTACCTCCCTCGGAGATCCTTGTCACAGTCAAGCCCTCAAATGTTTTTTTCCTGTATTAATAATTAATTAATTATTAATTGAAGTGATGTTTATTTAATTTAATTAATATTAATAATAATAATAGCGAAGTCGTTTCTTTTTTCCTCCTTCATGCAGGAAACGGGACTGGTATTTTTCTGGGGAAAAAGCTCTCGACTATTATAGGTTCTGGATTATTTCAACCCTGTCAAAGTTTATGTTGTACAGTGCCGTGGTCATCGTTATTGTACGTGTAATCAAATTATCATTGTTTCATAAGTCACCGATCTTTTGCTACTTTAAATTCGTCCACTCCTGAAATTAAATGCAAATAATTACAAATACTTGAAATTACAATATTTCATGTTTTTTTATTGCCCACTCTCTGTCTTTGAAAGATAATTATATTCAAAATACAGTTAAATAATAAACCTATATATTTTTTTAAGTGAGAATTTGAATCTTAATTTATCATATTATAAGTCATTAAATTCAAGTGTCATTGGTTAACTTTATTTCTGATCTTTCAGTGTATAGCTAGGGGGAGGATCTCATCTAGACATGAATAATATGTCTTCCCTTAAATTTTATATAATCCATGATTACTTTTTAAATTTTTTCTCATCTCTTCATAGATATCATAATATGCTCTTGCCATTGCATTTTTTCCCATAAAAGTCTAACTTGCCTAAAAGGCATATATTTAAAAATAATTAACATGTGATGACAAATCAAAAGGGCACAAGTATGTTACAAAGGTTTAATTAGAAAATTAGAACTAGTAATTCGGGTCAAGCCCGATGGGTCCTTATAAACCTGTCAAAAAAAAGTTAAGACCGAGTTTGACTATATAAGTTTTTTTTTTAAAAAAAGTATGATATTTTAAATTGATTTTAATTAAATTTGATTCGAATAAACCAAACGCAACCGTAGGAATTACTATCTCAATATATGTGTGAAGCTAATAATTCAGGCTAAACCTGATGAATTAGCCTGTAACCGCTCGAAAAAAGTTAAAATTTTACTTGATTATATAAATTTTTTTTTTGAAATATAGAATGCTTTAAGCTCGACCCATCCAAACTACTAGCTCTATAGATAATTGAGCAAGAAAAGGAGGATCGATGGACAAAAACGTCTTTTGGGCCATAATTTTGTAGATGATGAACGATGAACCGGGCTGAGTGGTTGGGTCAACAATATTAGGTGGCAACAAGTGTGAGGCCCTTCTATCTTGTAGTTCAAAAAATCAGGCTGAAAGCCTAAGCAGATTACGGGCTTTAATCACCCAAAAAAGCCTCTGGCCCAATTCGGGAATTTTACACAAAACCGTCAAAACGTTTCACACTTTCACTTTCAGTTTTCGTCACCATAAAAATAAGAGGGAACAAATGTTTTATCAATAATTAATAATAATTTAATTTGAAGGTGGGGAAAAAGTGTCGACAAGTTGCTAAGGAGTTGAATTTCAACTCAGGACTGGGGCCTACCAGGGAAAGCGTGACATTTGACAACGCCCTCCACCATAACCTGAAGCGATATTTCACTCGCGTTACAGTTCAATTATTCAAACCATCATTCCAATCACAAACAAAAATTCAGAACTCGTCAATAATCTAAATCTAGACTTAGTTCCATCATAGTCGAATTAAATTTCAAAAAAATAAAAAAATACAGGTAAAGTACGACATTTTTACAACTTATACATCCACTAGACTAACTAATAATTTTCTTGATGTAACTGATTTCCCGGAAGTTATGACCCTTCAATGTAAAGACTTAAACCCTGTTTAATGACAATAAAGCAACCCTTAAAAGAACTTTTTTCTCTAATTGACTTGTATTATCCGGACTCCTTTTTTAATTAATATCTCATCCCGTCAAACTCATCTTACAAAGCAACCAGTTCTGTCCTGTACTACATATCCAGACTGATATAATTTCTTATGATTTCTTTTTTGGCATCGTCTAAATGTGTATGAATTGACCATACTGAGTGGTGCAACAAATTTTCATCCATAAAATATGAATTCACAACTTTATTAAAAAAAAAATCAAATTCCTCTCATTAGAATGCTCATGAAAATTTAGGAAAAGTGTAACTTTTAATCCTAAATTTTTTCTCAATTATTGGTTCAGTTCTTAAATTTTAATTCAAAAAAATTTAATTTATTTAAGTTCTTGAAACAATTCAATCCTTATAATTTATTAATTTTATAAAATTCATTCTTTTATGATTTATTAAATTAATAAATTAAAATGATTGAATCGCAAGAAATTAAATTTAAAAATAAAATTGATAATTGAGAAAAAATTGTTGGGCCAAAAATTATATTGTCCCAATATTTTACACGGATAACCAATAAAGTCGCGCACCAATAATGTTGGGTGGCCTAGGTGGAAAGGAGGCGGGTCATTTGACCGGTATTGTTACCCACACACCGTCTCACTCTGGCTATTCTGCGCCAATTTAGCAAACCGACTTTACCCCATCTTCCAATGTATTTTTGATCTGATGCTCTGAGACTCCAACCGCACTCCCAAACTAAGCAGATGAGGCACCAGTTTTTCTTTTCTTTTTTTACTGTCTGATAAGGACCTTCGAAGTCCGTTCACGACACGACTTTATATCTCAATTCCCAAATTCTCAATGTGTCGGCCAGGCTTTGACTTTGTTCGTTAACCCCAGAACTGATACGTCGTCCATCTTCTTCTCTTGTATTCATCTGATTCCACCTTTCAGCTTCTTCCTAGTTATGCTTTTCTCATCAATTTTGGAAACTGCTGTTCATACCTTTCTTGTTGATATTTGTTTGCCAGTAGAACTATCCGTCATCTAGTTTTGTTCTTTTCACCTTCGTAAAATGAGCCGGTCGCAACTGTTTTGCATCCTACAGCTGATGCTTTGCAATCCATTTGTACTTCGAAGTGAGAGGTGGGGAGAGAGAAACAAGTTGTGGGTTTCACTGCCTCTAACTTTTTTCTGCTCCTTCAGCCGCACGTATTGCATCTGGCATCTGGATGTCATCACCAAAAACATATGAGTGAGGATATAGCTTTCATTTTTATTTTGTTACTATCTATCACTATGTTTTTCACGCACAACATGTCTTTATCATCATGAAGCGCAGGAGAACATGCCTGGTTGGCTGATGGTTAGGGTGTGCAAGATAATTTAATAAAAAATTAATATTTTTTAAAAATAATAATTACATTATAGAATTAAAATTATAGTAACATAAATAGATTGATGATCATTTTTCTTTTTAAAATTTATAATGACTATGTTGATATGATCTTTTATGTAAATTTACTCTTCATATCTTATATAAATCATTAAATTATTTTATATCTAATGAGCTTTTGAGCTTGAATATTTTTTATTTAGTCTAAAGGGGACAAAGGATCAAGAATAAAAGATATAAAGTTGTGAAATTTTATATCATACTTGTAATATTTTTTAAATTGAAGGGGTGCATTTGCCCCCTCACTACCATGTGGCTCCGCCATTGGGGGAGGGGGGGACCTGCTTCTCCATGGCTTTCAATTTTCTTTAGTTTTTTGGTTGGAGTTCACTTCATTTACTATTCACTCTATTTGAAGTCTCTTTCAAAATATAAGACATTAAATAAATTTTATATTTTTTTATTTATATCCTTACCTTTTTTGTTTATTATCTTTAAATACTCTATACTTAGATATGTGTTATTATAAACTTTTGAAAGAGCATAAATGAAAAACATATAAATATTTTTAGGAAAATAAAGTTTCATTTCTCATAAACTCATCATAAATAGTGAATTAATGAACAATAACATGAAAAAATACTTCCTCTGATTCAAAAAATAAGTATTTTTTTTTACTAATATTAGTTCAAAATATGAGTAACTTAGTACATGTAAAATAAAATTTCTTACTCTTTCTCTTATATTTAATAACCTAGGTCTTTGTGTAAATGTACATCTCACTTATCATAAAATACATTAGTAATTAGGATTAAGGGTAAAAATTATATATACATATATATTTTATGAGAATGAGGGCATGTTAATTTTTTTTTAAACAATTGCTCATATTTTGGATGGAAAGGAGTATGTAGAAAGAGGGAAGGACAAATTACATATTAATAGTAGAAGGGGATTGACATCTCATACTATTAGAATGCAACACAGCCTCCTAGTGTAACGGGGCACAATCTTAAATAACAAAAAATCACATCACAGATCAAGGTATTCCTTGGCAATCCTATCTGCCACGATATTAATCTCTCTTGGGATGTGCCGGAACTTTAACCGCCAATTCCTCTCTTGGATGTTCTAATCCTTGTTAAGACTGGAGCAGCAGTTTTTTCTCTTTTCTCAAAATCATCAAGAGTATCACAGCCTCCACAGCCTGGGCGGCGAAGAAAATCACCCGAGGGAGGCCGACAGTTGGGCCCAGACCCAGTAGGCTCACCCGGGAGGCTCCGCATTACTCCCTGCCCACTTTTTCTGTGACCCACATCTACACGCAGGCGCTCCGGTGTCCTAAGATGCGTCAGACAAATTTCCACGTGGCAGTCACTCATTAGAGGGGCCATCAAATCCCACGTGCTCGTCATCGTTTTCCTCACGTGGCCTCTCCCCGGACTGATTGAGTGGCAGACAAGGGGGTACGTGCATCTATCCATCACTTGCATTTCCGTATCACCGGCAATAATTTGAGCTCCTTGAATCCATATCCCTCTCCCAAAACCATCCAAATTCATTGCCCCCCAAATATTGTGAAAGTATTATTATTTAATTGTGTTTTTTTTTTTTACTTTTGATATTAGAACTTTACACTTATTTTTTTTATCATATCCACTAAGCTTTATAGTATTTTTAAAATTAGGAGCATTATTCTTGTATTGAATTATTGTGATCATGCATAATGTATTATTATCTAGAATTAGAGTAAGGAGAATGGAGTGAGCTCTACAGCCCAACCTATCAATAAGTGATGAGTTGTTTGCAACTCAATTTAATGATGTGCCTATTTAGCCCACCCTGTCCAATCAGCAAAAAAAAAAAAAAAAATGGTAGGTTTCCTTTTTTAAAAAGGTACAGTTTTTATTTTTTATTTTAATTATAATAAATAAAAAATGATTGTTTTACATTTTTTGAAGCATTACTTTATGTTTTAGAGTAGAAACTTAATTATGTGCACATATTTAACAGTTATACAGTTAATTCAATCACATAATTTCATCAAAATATATAAGCAACTTAAATTTAGACCATAAAACTTTGTAATTGGATTAAAAAACATTAAATTATCAAAAAAGAAAGCATCTATAACATGTATTAGCATTTTTCTAACCTGCCGGGACGCTAGCATATTCAGCTCGCCGCACTCAACCCGTTACTTGTGGCAGGTTATTTGGGTGGTCTTGTATTTCCAACTTTACGTGTCAAGTCAATGCAGCTAATTTAAAAAAAAAAAACTCGCATGCCATATTATATCCTTGTACTGGGGACATTAGAAATTCAACAAATCTGTATCTATCTATCAATATATATATATATATATATAGATGACTGGTGATCTATTTTATCCATCTATTAGAAATTCAACAAATTTGTAACACTATTTATTAGACTCTATTATACTTGCTAATCCATGTAAATTAGTTTTGTATACAAATTCTATCAGTTATGATGTTTATATTAGCAATTTCAGTTAGCTCAAAACCAATGAATTATTGTTACAGTTTTCCCAGTTATTCATATACTTATAAATCCGAAGAAAGTAAGTTCAACGTGAATGTCAAAAGCAACATAAAAAAACAGACTGCAATATACATTTGTAGGAGCATCCTGCCTGTCTCCTGCTAACCTTTTCTCTCTATATATATTGAGGGAGAGGCGGGGAGGGGGGGCACGCAGCTTAGTTTAAGTATTTAGATTGGTAGGTAGGAGCTGAGGATGCCACTGTGGCCTTTATCTGCATTTGCACCTGCACTTTATTTCTTGCCTCTCAACTTAACCCTAATTATCCAAATCACACCAGAAACGCGCCATTAGGTTGAGCCCTGTATAATTAGGTGCAGGTGCATCTGCAGATGAATGCTATACTGGCTCATATAACTCTTCTTCTTCTTCTTCATGCATTTCTGGACGACGAAAGGCTTGACTCTTCAACCTTTTATATTCATCTCTTTTGTAGGTTAACCAAGTATCCAAGCATATAAACATATCATGGAGTTTGATAGGCGCGCCCAACCTTGGATCTGTCATTTCAGGTTCTCTCTTCACTAATTAGATCTACATTTCTACACTGCAATCATATTGTCGCACTCTATCCAGGTGAATTTATATATAGTTCCCAGGCTGACCTACATTCAACTCATGGAGGTAAAGTCGCGTATGTTCGTCAGAAAATTTTGAATATCTTTCTCTTCTGTAAAGATGACTGGTGAATGATTTAATTGGACCATCAAGTCTTTTTTTTTATGTTCAGTATTTGAAATTAGTGTTGAACTAATTAATTAAACATTATCAGCACTCATGACAATTTTTTTTTAAAATGATCTCTTGCTAGTTTTAGAAAATTAAACGATGGAAACATTAATCAACGATTTCCGAAATGGACTTCAGGTGTTTTTGAGATGAAAATGCTGATGCATATCTAAGCTGTTACTATAGGGGGCTTTAATTTATATTCTTTTAGGGCCCATCGATATTGTGTATTTCACTGAGAAGTTCTCTACTTGTATGTGAGACGTATTTATATACACGAGAGAGAATGATTTTAGACACAGCATGCATGTTTAGGTAGCTGAAATAAGATTAGTTGCTTCTTTCAGTCCACTTAGTTTTCATAAAAGAATCAACGGTTCCATCTCTGCAGAAGAGGCTAGCTCTTATAGAAAGTGACACTGGTTCGTTGGCCATGTTCATAGTACATATATAAGGGAAACACCTGCATATACGATCGAAATCTCAGGGGTGTGTGTGTCTCTCTCTCTCTATATCGCCGTCAGTTCATCTAGCTTCGCCATGAATCTTTTTGGACATCTTTATATACATGTCTGTGTATGTCTAATATATATCTCGCATGATTAACAAGACTTTCTAAATGCCTTGATTGAATCTGTTTGACCCATTTTGGCTTTTGAAAATTATCTACCCTTTTCTTTATGCTCGTTGTGAACAATAAAAATACTAGGCGTGTTAAAAATGTTGAATCTCGAATGATAATAAATGATCTTCAAACTCCTTTATCACAATCTACCTAAATATAAAAGATGCAAAAAAAATTAAAATAACAAGCATTTGATTTATTGAAAGTGCAAGATACAAGATCGTAAAAGTAACAAAACTAAAATGATGCTAAAAACTATTTGAAAATACAAAGTACAAAGCTAAAAGTATAATGGGTGTTAGTGATTGATTGTTGTTCAGTCCCTTTTCTAATTTGTAACCTTCTCCTTCTTTTATAATGCCTTAGCTGATGCAACTGTTCCTAAAGGATCTGAAACTCATTTATGAAATATTAGAAATTCAATATGCACATTGGGTGAGATTTATAACACAATCTTCCTATTCGCAACGCGTTCCATTGTTAACTATGAGCCCATATCCTCAAGATATTTATGGATAATGGCCATGACTTTGCAAAATTTAAGACTTGTGGAGAACACGATCTGTTGTGAGATAATGATCTAGCTAAAGATACTAAATCTTAAAGGATTTAAAAACTCATGCTTACTTAGTCAACTTATTCCATTATGATCTGGATTGTCTTGTTGTTAGATTGCTTATTATGCCTCACTTTTCAATTATTCAACCTATTTTTTGTTATAGTCATTGTAAATGATATTTCAGTTTTAATCCAAACACTTTAATTTCTACTCAACTCTCCCTTTGGAATGGAATATAAAAGGAGATTGTTATTGAAAGATTCAGTAGTTGCTCATTTGGTAAATGATTTCGTGTAAGATTATTCTCACCTGGGATTGAGATAGTTTTGCACATAAGAGAGGACGTGGGGATTAGATAAACTAGGCATTCAACTATTATTTTACTCCAAAATCTAGTAATTGTTAATGGCTTTGAGGTAGTCCAGCACCTGCATATTTCAATGGCAAAAAATTGCCATAATATCGTTGTGAGAGCTTTTGTCACTTATTCTATTTACAACTTGCTGTTGAAAATATACAATTGCCAGAATTTGTCATCGCTGAAAAGTAATGCTAATATACATTGTTGTGTCTCACTATTTTATCGTAAAGCTAGAATGAACTTATAATATATTATTGTGTAATTAAATATATATTATTAAGCTAAACAAATATACATATATATTAAATATTAAATATTATAAAATATTGTTACTATCATTAAATACTTCAATTTAATTTTTTTTATTTATTAGAATTTTGACTTATATTTTTTATTTTGTCTTAAATAAATTATAAATGTAATTGATACAATATCATTTATATTATTTATTTAAATTTTTCTATAATTCTTGAGGTTATTGTATTATTTATTTTAATATTCATATTTATAAGTATAATATAAAAATATTTAAGAATAAATAATAAAAATACTCTGACCATACATTAGATCATAATTATTTATTTTTTTGGCTTGTTTTAATCAAAAGTTTATTTTACTTTTAATTAACAATAAGTCTTAAGTAATGTAATTGACTTGCTTTTACATTATATTTTACTTTTTTTAATTATTTTTTAATTTTAAATGATAATTTAATAAGAAAATTATACACTATAGTATCTATTTTTTTTTTATTTATGTCTCAAAATAGCATCAAACAGACAAATCATATAGCATCACATACATGACTATATTTCATATATTCTAAAAATTAAAAGTAAAATTTTAGAATCTATTGTTTATTTTCTATTCGTCTTCCTCTTCCCTATTATTAGCCAATAAATTAGGAACCTCTAAACCAACATCAAACTTTAAAGTTATCGATATTAAATGTAAAATTTGAATTAAAAAATTAGATTGATTGAAATATCATTCTATGGCTGAATAAATTAATTATCACATGTCTAATTACTATAAACAAGTAAGTATTGCTTAAAATATCAATTCAATCATAAACATTTGAAAATAGAGATTCATTCTTACATTATATGCATTTTAAATTAAAATATCAAACAATATATTTGTGAATGAATTTATTACTTTACATAAAGGTGTGCATTAGTCAATTTAATTAGATTCAATTTTAATTGATTAAAATTAATTAATCAAATTAGCCTAAATAGTTGGATTAAGTCAAACTGAACATTACTTGATAATAAAAGTTGACTTAAAATAATATAGTTTGGCTTGATTATTTAATCCAGCTTATTAATATTAAATAATACATTAACCTTATCTTAAAATAATTTATTATTTTAAAATATTAATTTAACCATAAAATATATTAAATGAAAACTAATTATATTATTTTATATATTCATCATAAAATTATAGTAATACAACGAAATTAATATCTTAAAATGTTATGCATTGTATTAAACAAAAAAAAATAAAAAAAATATGATGATAATATTTAGTAACTATTAATTGTTATAAAAGTCAAATTCATTGCTGATTGTGAACTCATAAGTCGTTGTTAAAACTTGACTTTCCATAACTCATCCACTTATCGTAGAAAATTACATTTTCAATGGCAACTTCAACTATCGTCATAGAAAATCAAACTTTTTGTAATGACTTTTAAAGTCATCACTGATTGTTCACTTTTAGTGGTAATTTTTTAGAGTTGTTGTTAAAAGTTGTTGTTGAATTTTTTTTTTTTTGTACTATCTTGCATATTTTCTCCTAGCTAGCAGTTTTTTTTTCCCCACTTTCACAGATGTTTAATATTTAATTTATCCACTTTGTCAATAGAGTTGATCTAGCTGTTTACGTCACTTTTCACTATTAGAATTTATTCTATGATTTTGAAGAGGATTATTTATCAATATTATTTGTTATAATTCAAAAGGGATAATACTTGCATTAATGGATCAGAGTTGAAGGATGGTTTTCAGTGTTTTGGTCGAAATAGCATGCTCACTCTAGTTTCCACTTCATTTGCATGCAGCTTGAAAATGAAGGTAGTTCCAGAAAGCACATAAAAGTCCAGCACAACAGTACACTCTCAAGAAGAAAGGAGAAAGGGAAGGAAGGGTATTCAAGAAGGCTTGCGAGTTAATTGTTAATGATCTGCTTATGATCGATAATTCAAATTCAAAAAACAGCAGCTAACAAAGTAAATCCTTGCACGATTTGTGCCCGAGCTGTCTCTCTCGTAGTGTGTATAATGTCAATTAATTCACTGTGGTTTCTAAATTAAAGGAGCTGAGCTGCAGGACCAAGTATTTATTTCTTAGAGCCAAGATTCAGTTTTATTATACTTCTTCTGTCCTTTTTATAAAAAGATTTCTTTATCTTTTATACAAGTCATTTTCTCCTTTTGTAATATATTTTATATACAATTCTAAAAACTACCTTCTAATAAATTTTTTTTTAAAAAAAGTGTAACATTTTTTATTTAAAAAAAAAACTCTTCCCATACATCAAATACTTTTTTTTGAAGTAGGAACAAAATTGAAAAGTAATTATTTTCAAGACAAATTTATCATCCTAACTAATTCACATTGGTTTTGATAAGTTAGTTAAAACTTAAAAGTAACTTATAAAAATTAAAATTTAATTTTTTTTAATGAAAATCTTTAAAATTTAATACGCTTTCAAATATTTTGTGGGGGATGATCCCCCAACTATTAATTATACACACACACCTGTTAAACTTTACTTTTTTTGTACTACAATCCTTTTAAATTTGAAGTTATATGCAGATAACTCACCTAAATTTTAAGTCCTATATAGATAAATAATCAACAAAACTAATAGTAGGGGATCTATTTGTATGAATACAAGAGTTTAGGGGACAATTAATTGTAAAGTTTCAAACAAAAAAAAAACACAAGAATTGTTGATTATAAAACTAACCGCATATAGTTGTATAGAAAGAATAAAACATCAAAAGATCCAAATAAAAAGAAATTAAGGGCTAATATTTGCATGATTCAAATTTAATTTATTAAACATTTTAGTTAGATAATATTTTTAATATTTTTATAGAAGTACAAAATAAAA
>NW_026556218.1:35000-39690 GCF_029017545.1 Prosopis cineraria | reverse complement strand
TCATTTCTGTATTCGCAATTCAATATACATGGATATATTACCACATATATATATTTTTTAGATACCTTTCCTTTCTAGCGTTTTTTCTCATGCAATTTGGAATACTCGAACGGTCGATTTTTTTTTTCGTCTTATTTTTAACCTTTCCGAAGGAATGTTTCATTATGATCGGAATTGGGCCTTTCCCTCTTTTTATTTTTTTTTTTTTATTCTTATCTTTTTTCCTTAGAAACGGATAGGCTCTATATAACATAACTAAAGATAACTAAAATGGATGGAAATCTCTTATTTTTTTAGATTCAATAAAAAAGAAATCCATTTCTATTTATTAATTTGGAATAGTTAGACCTAATGTAATGGCTATAAATAATCATTCTATTAATTTCAAATTAATTTAGAAAAGAATTCGAGTTATTTCTATTCTATCTACTCTATATTATTTATTTCTATATTTCTTTTTTATTTATATAGAATATTTATTAATAATAAAATTCAAAGAATATTCAATATCAATATATTTTAAATAAATATATTCCAATTTTGAATTCTATTCATTTTCGAATTTTAGATTCATATTAGCTATACTATCATATTAACTTTACTATATAAATAGTATATAACTATCTATATATATATATTTTCTATATTTTAACTATATTTAACTGCATTTAGAATTTTATATTAATTATTTTATATTAATTAGTTCTATTTAGAATAATTAAATTCAAATTTCTTATTTAAACTAAAAACTTATAAATTAATTCAAATAATCAAATTTGAATTCAAAAATGAAAAAATCAAATCTTACTATACTAATAAGATAAAGATATTAAGATAAAGATATTGATCATTAATAAACATATAATTGATTATTGAGAAACATAATCTATTTAATAAATAGATTGAAATATATTTCCTTAATCCTTATTTTCAAATTGTTATGTTCTTTATGTCTTAGAATAAAAAAAAAATGGAATATTTCTTTGAAATTCTATATTCTTTTCTATATTCATATTAATTATGTTATCAATAGCTAAGAATAAAATAGCTAAGAATAAAGAGTTAATAACTAAGATCTCAGTAGTTTATTAAATTCCTATGCATGCACAATTTCTGTTATGTGAGCCCGCTTAGCTCAGAGGTTAGAGCGTCGCATTTGTAATGCGATGGTCATCGGTTCGATTCCGATAGCCGGCTTTTCTCTATTTGTTTTGATTTTTTATATAATTGAGAATGTCTTTTTGAAATCAAAGAATATTGAAAAGGCCTTTTCCCCTTTCTTTTTTCAAGAGTCACCGATCTATTCTGTCGTAGGAACTTCCAATTATGAATTTAAATTGGGGGAGTTCGATTTCTGTAGAACAAATCAAGAAAAGAACCCCCTTTTTTTATATACAATAAGGTTCGGATATTGATATAATTCATCTAATTCTTCTTTGTAGTACAATACTTTCTTTGTAGTACAATACTTTAGTAGATTTCGCTTCATTTATCATATTTCTCATTTAGTTTAGTTTGAATTTAGGTTTATGAAATTTCAAATAAAAAAGGAGTCTTTATGTCGCGTTACAGAGGACCTCGTTTCAAAAAAATACGCCGTCTGGGGGCTTTACCAGGACTAACTAGTAAAAGGCCTATAGTCGGAAGCGAACTTAGAAACCAAGCGCGCTTGGGTAAAAAATCTCAATATCGTATTCGTTTAGAAGAAAAACAAAAATTGCGTTTTCATTATGGTCTTACAGAACGACAATTGCTTAAATACGTTGGTATCGCCAGAAAAGCGAAAGGGTCAACTGGTCAAGTTTTACTACAATTACTCGAAATGCGTTTGGATAACATACTTTTCCGATTGGGTATGGCTTCGACTATTCCTCAAGCTCGTCAATTAGTTAACCATAGACATGTTTTAGTTAATGGTCATATAGTAGATATACCAAGTTATCGCTGCAAACCACAAGATATTATTACAGCGAGGGATGAACAAAAGTCTAGAACTCTGATTCAAAATTATCTTGATTCATCCCCCCGTGAGGAATTGCCAAAACATTTGACTCTTCACCCATTCCAATATAAAGGATTAGTCAATCAAATAATAGATAGTAAATGGGTTGGTTTGAAAATAAATGAATTGCTGGTTGTAGAATATTATTCTCGTCAGACTTAAATCTAACTAAAATAACAAGAGATTTTGACTCCCTTCGCGTCTAAGTAAGGGGGCCAGGCCAACAAAAAACAAAAAAGGGGTAAGGTGTTTGATCCGGGAATTTTCACTTCCATTCATCTATCATAGACATGGATCGGGTAGGAAGATTTTCATTCCTTGCCCCCTCTTTCCAGTATTTTCAGTATTCCAGAAATTAGGAATAGAGAATCCACATCAAAGAAAGTTGGAATAAAAGTACCCTTTGTTATTTGAAACATTGCGGTCAATAATATTGATGAATTAGGTAAAGGTGCGGAAAGAGAGGGATTCGAACCCTCGGTAAACAAAAAGCCTACATAGCAGTTCCAATGCTACGCCTTGAACCACTCGGCCATCTCTCCTACATAATGATTATGTCCCAGAAACCGAGTGAATAGTGAGTCATTCATATTCTATTTTTTTAGATAGCCACATACAATCAAATTTCAATAGAAAAATAGAAAAACTTTTTCTAAAAAAAACCTTCATAAACAATTTTGGAGTCCTTTTTACGTTATTTCGTACTTTGATTGTACAATTCCTTTGTTTGTGGGATTATTTTCTCACGAGAGATAATTAAATTCTAGAACGGATTGCTACCTATGCCTAGATCTCGGATAAATGGAAATTTTATTGATAAGACCTTCTCAATTGTAGCCAATATCTTATTACGAATAATTCCGACAACTTCAGGAGAAAAGGAGGCATTCACCTATTACAGAGATGGTGCGATTTGATTCTTTTTCCTTTTTTTTGCTCTCAGTCTTAGGAGAAAGACACATTCTTCGGATAGAAAGAAAAAAAATGGAAAAAAACCTACGCTTGCTGAAGGTGAAGTTTGTGGAAATAAAACAATTAATTCCTTCTGTCGTGTATCCCCGATTAATGCAGCCTCATATGCTTGAATTTTTGATTTATAGTATTAAGCGAAAGGTTATACCTATACTTATGGGTTAGGTCAACTCTATTCCACTAGTACCAATGGGCGGCATGGGGGAAGAAGCACTACGTTTAGGAATCAACAACACGAAAACTTTGTTAAAAAAAAATATCCCCCCCTTCCTTATCGGGATCGGAACTAAGAAGAATGGTTGGGACAACAAACATCCATCTCGTTCGTATTTTGGATACCCGTATAACCATCGAAGACTGTTGAAGTGACTAATTCCGGGAAATTAAGCGGCGTTGAGGACAAAGAAATTGTTGGAGTTACCATTTTTTTTATCCAGTACCAACATACTTGATGTTAAGAAAAGATCTTTTACAGGAAGGTTGGCTAGAGATTTATTGTAAAAACACTAGCCCTGCTCAGTTCATAATGAGAATACTGCAATCTTTTTTTATTCTATGTATTTTTATCATTATGCACATAAAGGAGGAGCCGTATGAGATGAAAATCTCACGTACGGTTCTGGAACGGAGATTCTTTGAACCGAATGACGACCGTAACGGATGTCGGCTCAATCCGAAGGAAATTATGCGGAAGCTTTACAGAATTATTATGAAGCTATGCGACTGGAAATTGATCCCTATGATCGAAGTTATATACTTTATAACATAGGCCTTATCCACACAAGTAACGGAGAACATACGAAAGCTTTGGAATATTATTTTCGGGCACTAGAACGAAACCCGTTCTTACCACAAGCTTTTAATAATATGGCCGTGATCTGTCATTACGTGCGACTATCTCCACTATAGAAAGAAAAAAGAAAAGAAAGAGCAAATCCGCTAATAAATACTAGAAAAGAAAAAGGATTTCTACATATATATCGTCCAAAACAACGATTTTTATCAGCTGTAGCAAAGAAAGAAACTTCATAGAAGTTGAAATATGAAGAAATAGATATGCCTAGATACTTTTTTTTCTATGGATAAAAGATCTAATTGATAGAGAAAGCACCGTAAAGATCAATTAGCGAGGTTTTGGGCCAATCCAAGAAGAACTGCTTACTTATATCATGATAGAAAAGTTAGGAATCCACTTATGTAATAGAGTTGATCCCCTAAAGTTTTGAGCAGCGGTGTAGTATCAGATCCCAAAGATAGTAAGTCTTTTCTTTTTTATGAAGAAAAGTCTTTTTCACGGATTCTATAGAAATTTATATATCATATATGAAAGTATATGATATAGGAAACCGAGATAGTTACCTTTCAGAAAATTATAATGAGAGTCTAAATGCCGATGCTTTATTCTTCTGAAGGTAGGAGAAAAGATAAAACTAGAAAGCGGATTCCTTTTTTTTATTAATCCAAATTCAAGTTTGAAACTCATGGAATTGTCCTCTTTTTTTTTGTTAACTCGAGAAAAAAATAGAATAGATCTAAAAAAAAATGGGGCACGAAAAGAATTGACTGCTGAGCCGTATGAGGCAGGAAACTCTCAAGTACGGTTCTAAGGGAAGGTAATTTACTCACCTATTCCGACCGCGGAGAACAGGCCATTCGACAGGGAGATTCGGAAATTGCGGAGGCTTGGTTTGATCAAGCCGCTGAGTATTGGAAACA
>NW_026556218.1:22500-25000 GCF_029017545.1 Prosopis cineraria | reverse complement strand
ATGTTCTCCGTTACTTGTGTGGATAAGGCCTATGTTATAAAGTATATAACTTCGATCATAGGGATCAATTTCCAGTCGCATAGCTTCATAATAATTCTGTAAAGCTTCCGCATAATTTCCTTCGGATTGAGCCGACATCCGTTACGGTCGTCATTCGGTTCAAAGAATCTCCGTTCCAGAACCGTACGTGAGATTTTCATCTCATACGGCTCCTCCTTTATGTGCATAATGATAAAAATACATAGAATAAAAAAAGATTGCAGTATTCTCATTATGAACTGAGCAGGGCTAGTGTTTTTACAATAAATCTCTAGCCAACCTTCCTGTAAAAGATCTTTTCTTAACATCAAGTATGTTGGTACTGGATAAAAAAAATGGTAACTCCAACAATTTCTTTGTCCTCAACGCCGCTTAATTTCCCGGAATTAGTCACTTCAACAGTCTTCGATGGTTATACGGGTATCCAAAATACGAACGAGATGGATGTTTGTTGTCCCAACCATTCTTCTTAGTTCCGATCCCGATAAGGAAGGGGGGGATATTTTTTTTTTAACAAAGTTTTCGTGTTGTTGATTCCTAAACGTAGTGCTTCTTCCCCCATGCCGCCCATTGGTACTAGTGGAATAGAGTTGACCTAACCCATAAGTATAGGTATAACCTTTCGCTTAATACTATAAATCAAAAATTCAAGCATATGAGGCTGCATTAATCGGGGATACACGACAGAAGGAATTAATTGTTTTATTTCCACAAACTTCACCTTCAGCAAGCGTAGGTTTTTTTCCATTTTTTTTCTTTCTATCCGAAGAATGTGTCTTTCTCCTAAGACTGAGAGCAAAAAAAAGGAAAAAGAATCAAATCGCACCATCTCTGTAATAGGTGAATGCCTCCTTTTCTCCTGAAGTTGTCGGAATTATTCGTAATAAGATATTGGCTACAATTGAGAAGGTCTTATCAATAAAATTTCCATTTATCCGAGATCTAGGCATAGGTAGCAATCCGTTCTAGAATTTAATTATCTCTCGTGAGAAAATAATCCCACAAACAAAGGAATTGTACAATCAAAGTACGAAATAACGTAAAAAGGACTCCAAAATTGTTTATGAAGGTTTTTTTTAGAAAAAGTTTTTCTATTTTTCTATTGAAATTTGATTGTATGTGGCTATCTAAAAAAATAGAATATGAATGACTCACTATTCACTCGGTTTCTGGGACATAATCATTATGTAGGAGAGATGGCCGAGTGGTTCAAGGCGTAGCATTGGAACTGCTATGTAGGCTTTTTGTTTACCGAGGGTTCGAATCCCTCTCTTTCCGCACCTTTACCTAATTCATCAATATTATTGACCGCAATGTTTCAAATAACAAAGGGTACTTTTATTCCAACTTTCTTTGATGTGGATTCTCTATTCCTAATTTCTGGAATACTGAAAATACTGGAAAGAGGGGGCAAGGAATGAAAATCTTCCTACCCGATCCATGTCTATGATAGATGAATGGAAGTGAAAATTCCCGGATCAAACACCTTACCCCTTTTTTTGTTTTTTGTTGGCCTGGCCCCCTTACTTAGACGCGAAGGGAGTCAAAATCTCTTGTTATTTTAGTTAGATTTAAGTCTGACGAGAATAATATTCTACAACCAGCAATTCATTTATTTTCAAACCAACCCATTTACTATCTATTATTTGATTGACTAATCCTTTATATTGGAATGGGTGAAGAGTCAAATGTTTTGGCAATTCCTCACGGGGGGATGAATCAAGATAATTTTGAATCAGAGTTCTAGACTTTTGTTCATCCCTCGCTGTAATAATATCTTGTGGTTTGCAGCGATAACTTGGTATATCTACTATATGACCATTAACTAAAACATGTCTATGGTTAACTAATTGACGAGCTTGAGGAATAGTCGAAGCCATACCCAATCGGAAAAGTATGTTATCCAAACGCATTTCGAGTAATTGTAGTAAAACTTGACCAGTTGACCCTTTCGCTTTTCTGGCGATACCAACGTATTTAAGCAATTGTCGTTCTGTAAGACCATAATGAAAACGCAATTTTTGTTTTTCTTCTAAACGAATACGATATTGAGATTTTTTACCCAAGCGCGCTTGGTTTCTAAGTTCGCTTCCGACTATAGGCCTTTTACTAGTTAGTCCTGGTAAAGCCCCCAGACGGCGTATTTTTTTGAAACGAGGTCCTCTGTAACGCGACATAAAGACTCCTTTTTTATTTGAAATTTCATAAACCTAAATTCAAACTAAACTAAATGAGAAATATGATAAATGAAGCGAAATCTACTAAAGTATTGTACTACAAAGAAAGTATTGTACTACAAAGAAGAATTAGATGAATTATATCAATATCCGAACCTTATTGTATATAAAAAAAAGGGGGGTTCTTTTCTTGATTTGTTCTACAGAAATCGAACTCCCCCAATTTAAATTCATAATTGGAAGTTCCTACGACAGAATAGATCGGTGACTCTTGAAAAAAGAAA
>NW_026556218.1:17500-20000 GCF_029017545.1 Prosopis cineraria | reverse complement strand
AAGAATGTTAATACTTCTTCAATAATATTCAAAAGCTTAAATTAGTTGGTTGAAAAACCCAAAAGTCTAGTCTAGGGAAATTGAGGGGTAGAACTAGCCAAAATAAATCTCAGATACATTACAAATAGAATCTGACGCCTTCTTTCATTTCTTTCTATTTTCTTTCATATTTTATTCATTTCCTTCGATGTTGATGTGCGCGGTACATAGTTCATGATGCAGAACTTTTTTAGTTCATCCTATTGGCTCGGCTCATCCGAAATAAGTATCTTAACAACTTTCAAATCTCAATGAAGCCCTACTCGAATTTTTTTTAATCCCTACATTTTTTATTTAGCCGATCCATAATAACATGAATAAGACCTCAATTATTCTGTCTGATTTAACTTCAATTACTTTGTCTGATCTATAAAAGAACGTACAGCTATTCAAGGAATATCTGGCGTTGTAGAAGTGCTACGGATTAGTTTCTTATTTTTTTCATTTAATGAGCATCTTGTATTTCATAAAAATTGGGAGTGATATAATCTTTACGCAAAGGCCATCCTATCCAACTTTCGGGCATTAAGATACGTTTCAGACGTGGATGATTATCATAAGAGATTCCTAACATATCATAAGATTCCCTTTCTTGAAAATCCGCACTTTTCCAAACCCAGAAAATAGAGGGAATTCTAGGATTTTTCCTTGAGACAAATACTTTTATGCATACCTCTTCTGGTTGATCTATACCATATTCTATTCTTGTAAGATGATACACACTGGCTAACAGTCCTCCTGGTGCTACATCATAGGCACATTGGAAACGGAGATAATTGTAACCATATACATATAAAATCACAGCAATCGAATGCCAATCCTCGGGCTTTATTTGTAAAGTCTCTATTCCTTGGTAATCGAAACCCAAGGATCTATGAACTAGCCCATGTTTGACTAGCCAAGCAGACAAACGACCCTGCATTTTTTTATCTCTCCCACATTTTTATTTGTATAAGTTTTGTATAAGTATTTAATATTTATGATTACGATGAAATTTTTGAAGATTGTCTTGTTCTTATTTTGTACAATGCAATTTCTTATTTTGTACAAAAGGATCCTGCCTAATTCACCATTTCGTGGGAGGATACTGAACTTTTGTATTTGAAAAATGTTTCAGAGGGTATCTCTGAAGTAGATGGTGGTTGATAGAGTAATCCTTGATCATAATTGCCGGTATGAGTACTGCGCCCAACATGAAACTTGTGATTGGTAGTAAAACACCTATTCTCCTGTTGAGACCTAATTCGATCTTCGTAGATTTCTCGAGAGATTTTCTTACGAAGTTTTGTTATAGCATCTATAATGGCCTCCGGTTTAGGTGGACAGCCCGGCAAATAGACATCTACAGGAATTAGCTTATCCACGCCCCGAACAGTACTATAAGAATCGGTACTGAACATCCCCCCTGTAATTGTACAAGCTCCCATAGCAATAACATATTTTGGTTCAGGCATTTGCTCATATAATCTCACTAAAGAAGGGGCCATCTTCATTGTTACTGTGCCTGCTGTTAAAATTAGATCTGCTTGTCTAGGACTAGATCGTGGTACCAGTCCATAACGATCAAAGTCGAATCGTGATCCTATTAAGGAAGCAAATTCAATGAAGCAACAACTGGTACCATAGAGAAGCGGCCATAAACTGGATAGTCTTGACCAATTTGAAAGATCATTTAATGTAGTTGAAATAACTGAATCTTGGGTTGTTCGATCAAGTAAGGGAAACTCAATGGAATTCATAACTGTCTCAATGTTTTTTTTATTGTCTAAATATTCAAGAATTAAGACCATTCTAGTGCTCCTTTTCGCCATGCATAAATTGAACCAACAATTAGGATAAGCACGAAAATTAAAGCTTCTATAAATACGGATACCCCCAATACATCGAAACTCATTGCCCACGGATAAAGAAAAACCGTTTCAACATCAAAAACAACAAAAACTAGAGCAAACATATAATAACGGATTCGAAACTGTAACCAAGCATCGCCCATTGGTTCTATTCCCGATTCATAACTAGAAAGTTTCTCTGGCCCTTTATTAATCGGGGCTAAAATTCCAGAAATTAGAAATGCCAAAATAGGAATAAGACTCGATATTATTAGAAATGCCCAAAAAATATCATATTCGTAAAGCAAAAACATAGATGTACTCCTATGAATGTGGAAAATCTACCAGATTATTATTAGTCGATTCGAATTGGAATTAATTATCAAGTCAGCCATAACTGTTTATAATTTGAAGCAAACTGCTCAGTTTCGTTTGTTTCCTGTGGTACATATCTCATTTCAAGATAGAAATATAACCATATATATATATTTGGTATGACGTACAAAGAAAACAAAAAAAAACTCTCGCATTTTCGCCTGACTTCGGATTCTCTCTAAAGAAAAGTAATTCCAGATTGAAATCCAATCTCCTTTTTTTTTATTAATTAATAATTATTATTAATAATAATATTA
>NW_026556218.1:0-5000 GCF_029017545.1 Prosopis cineraria | reverse complement strand
GGAAACAAACGAAACTGAGCAGTTTGCTTCAAATTATAAACAGTTATGGCTGACTTGATAATTAATTCCAATTCGAATCGACTAATAATAATCTGGTAGATTTTCCACATTCATAGGAGTACATCTATGTTTTTGCTTTACGAATATGATATTTTTTGGGCATTTCTAATAATATCGAGTCTTATTCCTATTTTGGCATTTCTAATTTCTGGAATTTTAGCCCCGATTAATAAAGGGCCAGAGAAACTTTCTAGTTATGAATCGGGAATAGAACCAATGGGCGATGCTTGGTTACAGTTTCGAATCCGTTATTATATGTTTGCTCTAGTTTTTGTTGTTTTTGATGTTGAAACGGTTTTTCTTTATCCGTGGGCAATGAGTTTCGATGTATTGGGGGTATCCGTATTTATAGAAGCTTTAATTTTCGTGCTTATCCTAATTGTTGGTTCAATTTATGCATGGCGAAAAGGAGCACTAGAATGGTCTTAATTCTTGAATATTTAGACAATAAAAAAAACATTGAGACAGTTATGAATTCCATTGAGTTTCCCTTACTTGATCGAACAACCCAAGATTCAGTTATTTCAACTACATTAAATGATCTTTCAAATTGGTCAAGACTATCCAGTTTATGGCCGCTTCTCTATGGTACCAGTTGTTGCTTCATTGAATTTGCTTCCTTAATAGGATCACGATTCGACTTTGATCGTTATGGACTGGTACCACGATCTAGTCCTAGACAAGCAGATCTAATTTTAACAGCAGGCACAGTAACAATGAAGATGGCCCCTTCTTTAGTGAGATTATATGAGCAAATGCCTGAACCAAAATATGTTATTGCTATGGGAGCTTGTACAATTACAGGGGGGATGTTCAGTACCGATTCTTATAGTACTGTTCGGGGCGTGGATAAGCTAATTCCTGTAGATGTCTATTTGCCGGGCTGTCCACCTAAACCGGAGGCCATTATAGATGCTATAACAAAACTTCGTAAGAAAATCTCTCGAGAAATCTACGAAGATCGAATTAGGTCTCAACAGGAGAATAGGTGTTTTACTACCAATCACAAGTTTCATGTTGGGCGCAGTACTCATACCGGCAATTATGATCAAGGATTACTCTATCAACCACCATCTACTTCAGAGATACCCTCTGAAACATTTTTCAAATACAAAAGTTCAGTATCCTCCCACGAAATGGTGAATTAGGCAGGATCCTTTTGTACAAAATAAGAAATTGCATTGTACAAAATAAGAACAAGACAATCTTCAAAAATTTCATCGTAATCATAAATATTAAATACTTATACAAAAACTTATACAAATAAAAATGTGGGAGAGATAAAAAAATGCAGGGTCGTTTGTCTGCTTGGCTAGTCAAACATGGGCTAGTTCATAGATCCTTGGGTTTCGATTACCAAGGAATAGAGACTTTACAAATAAAGCCCGAGGATTGGCATTCGATTGCTGTGATTTTATATGTATATGGTTACAATTATCTCCGTTTCCAATGTGCCTATGATGTAGCACCAGGAGGACTGTTAGCCAGTGTGTATCATCTTACAAGAATAGAATATGGTATAGATCAACCAGAAGAGGTATGCATAAAAGTATTTGTCTCAAGGAAAAATCCTAGAATTCCCTCTATTTTCTGGGTTTGGAAAAGTGCGGATTTTCAAGAAAGGGAATCTTATGATATGTTAGGAATCTCTTATGATAATCATCCACGTCTGAAACGTATCTTAATGCCCGAAAGTTGGATAGGATGGCCTTTGCGTAAAGATATATCACTCCCAATTTTTATGAAATACAAGATGCTCATTAAATGAAAAAAATAAGAAACTAATCCGTAGCACTTCTACAACGCCAGATATTCCTTGAATAGCTGTACGTTCTTTTATAGATCAGACAAAGTAATTGAAGTTAAATCAGACAGAATAATTGAGGTCTTATTCATGTTATTATGGATCGGCTAAATAAAAAATGTAGGGATTAAAAAAAATTCGAGTAGGGCTTCATTGAGATTTGAAAGTTGTTAAGATACTTATTTCGGATGAGCCGAGCCAATAGGATGAACTAAAAAGTTCTGCATCATGAACTATGTACCGCGCACATCAACATCGAAGGAAATGAATAAAATATGAAAGAAAATAGAAAGAAATGAAAGAAGGCGTCAGATTCTATTTGTAATGTATCTGAGATTTATTTGGCTAGTTCTACCCTCAATTGTCCTAGACTAGACTTTTGGGTTTTTCAACCAAACTAATTTAAGCTTTGAATATTATTGAAGAAGTATTAACATTCTTTTGGGAGTGCAGAAAAAACGCTGGAATAATCATTTTTTACATACTTTATATATACATAGACATTTTTTACATACTTTATATATACATAGAACATACATATATTCTTTATTCATCTAGAAAGAGTATATCTCCAGACACCTAGATGGATAAATATGTATGATGATCTAGACTATTAAGAAATATGTATGTTGACCAATATTCATTTTAATGAATTTGTGGAATAGATACTCATACAAATTAATCATGTGCCAGGAACCAGA
This sequence comes from Prosopis cineraria, assembly GCF_029017545.1. NCBI lineage: Eukaryota > Viridiplantae > Streptophyta > Magnoliopsida > Fabales > Fabaceae > Prosopis > Prosopis cineraria. The sequence continues at coordinate 2,435 of NW_026556218.1, read as the reverse complement.
TTTGAACTGGTGACCGAGGGCTTTTCAGTCCTTGCTCTACCAGCTGAGCTATCCCGACCATTCGTGACGCATCATCCTCATTTTAAGAGATTACTTGAGTATATGTCAACTAAAAAAAAAGAGGATATAGCAAAAAATAATTAGAAAGTTAAACGGGCCTTTTGGGGATAGGGGACTTGAACCCTCACGATTTCTAAAGTCGACGGATTTTCCTCTTACATAAAATTTCATTGTTGTCGGTATTGACATGTAGAATGGGGACTCTATCTTTATTCTCGTCTGATTAATCAGTTCTTCAAAAGATCTATCAGACTATCATGGAGTGAATGATTGATCAATTAATATTCGATTCTTTCTTCAACTTGAATCGATTCACATCTTTTATTTGTCATATAAATATTAAAAAATAGAGATTTGGGTCTGTCTGGTCTAATCAATGAAATTGTTGAAATTTAGTTCAGTAGTATACGTATGCTCATCCTTGATCCTTTCTTCCTTCTTTTTGGAGTTTCGATGGAAGGATCTCTGTACTAACGAAACGAAATCTTTTACTAACGAAACTAAATGTCGTCAACTCCATTTGTTAGAACAGCTTCCGTTGAGTCTCTGACCTATCCTTTTTTTATTCTCCCTTTCTGAACTCTTCTGGTTTCTAGGAAAACAGGATTTGGCTCAGGATTGCCCATTGTTAATTCCAGGGGTTTCTCTGAATTTGAAAGTTATCACTTGATAGGTTTCCATACCAAGGCTCAATTCAAAAGTCCGTAGCGTCTACCAATTTCGCCATATCCCCCCTTTTCTTTGAGATTAGAATCTCATTAGGATGTTCTTTTTTTTTCATTAAAATTATGAGAATTATGCCGGAACTGTTGAATTCCTTAGATATCGATTCCTATACTGAAAAATGTTTCTTTCTATTTGTATTTCAGATAACTCATATGTAGTCCAATCAGAAATAATTCTATCTTTCTGTATTCGCAATTCAATATACATGGATATATACCACATATATATATTTTTTAGAGACTTTCCTTCTAGCGTTTTCTCATGCAATTTGGAATACTCGAACGGTCTGATTCTTTTTTTTCGTCTTAGTTTAACCTGTCCGAAGGAATGTTTCATTATGATCGGAATTGGGCCTTTCCCTTTCTTTTATTGGTGTTTTGTTGTGATTCTTATCTTTTCCTTAGAACGGATAGGCTCTATATAACTAACTAAAGATAACTAAAATGGATGGAAATCTCTTATTTTTTTAGATTCAATAAAAAAGAAATCATTTCTATTTATTAATTTGGAATAGTTAGACCTAATGTAATGGCTATAAATAATCATTCTATTAATTTCAATTAATTTAGAAAAGAATTCGAGTTATTTCTATTCTATCTACTCTATATTATTTATTTCTATATTCTTTTTTTATTTATATAGAATATTTATTATAAATAAAATTCAAAGAAATTCAATATCAATATATTTTACATAATATATTCCAATTTTGAATTCTATTCATTTTCGAATTTTTAGATTCATATTAGCTATACTATCATATTAACTTTACTATATAAATAGTATATAACTATCTATATATATATATTTTCTATATTTTAACTTATTTAACTGCATTTAGAATTTTATATTAATTATTTTATATAATTAGTTCTATTTAGAATAATTAAATTCAAATCTTATTAAACTAAAACTTATAAATTAATTCAAATAATCAAATTTGAATTCAAAAATGAAAAAATCAAATTTTACTATACTTACTAAGATAAAGATAAAGATATTAAGATAAAGATATAGATCTTAATAAACATATAATTGATTATTGAGAAACATAATCTATTTAATAAATAGATTGAAATATATTTCCTTAATCCTTATTTTCAAATTGTTATGTCTTTATGTCTTAGAATAAAAAAAAATGGAATATTTCTTTGAAATTCTATATTCTTTTCTATATTCATATTAATTATGTTATCAATAGCTAAGAATTAAAATAGCTAAGCATAAAGAGTTTAATAACTAAGATCTCAGTAGTTTATTAAATTCCTATGCATGCACAATTTCTGTTATGTGAGCCCGCTTAGCTCAGAGGTTAGAGCGTCGCATTTGTAATGCGATGGTCCCGGTTCGATTCGATAGCCGGCTTTTCTCTATTTGTTTGATTTTTTATATAATTGAGATATGTCTTTTTGAAATCAAAGATATCTGAAAAGGCCTTTTCCCCTTTCTTTTTCAGAGTGCCGATCTATCTGTCGTAGGAACTTCCAATTATGAAATTTAAATTGGGGGAGTTCGATTTCCTGTAGACACAAATCAAGAAAAGAACCCCCCTTTTTTTTATATACAATAAGTTCGGATATTGATATAATTCATCTAATTCTTCTTGTAGTACAATACTTTCTTTGTAGTACAATACTTTAGTAGATTTC
>NW_026556217.1:0-39693 GCF_029017545.1 Prosopis cineraria | reverse complement strand
CTTCTTTCAGCCTCTACCTGTTCGAATGACACTAATTTCAACTTGTGTGGAGCAAACTATCAATTAAGCAGCCAAGATAGCCTAAACACATACCTGTGCTTCTTGAATCCTCTTTATTTCCTTCTCTAATTGAAACTCTGTGGCAGCTTTTTCACTGGCCATGGTTTCTAACTGTGTTTGCTTATAGTACTGGAAATGAAAACAGGAACGCATATTTGTAACAGATAACATAATCAAACATCACGGGTAATAAATGAAATTTAACAATGAATTACCAAAAGATCAGTTAGCTCACGATAGCGTTTCTCAAGTTCCATATGCTCCTGAGAGTGTAATATAACTATAATTAGTACAAGCAGCCTTCCAACCTTACCATGACATCATAACATCTTAGAAAGGCATATGTAGGTCCAGTTTTAACGGACATCCAAAACCACAAAAGAAAAGCAAGATTGCATTTTAAGTAAAATTATGAAGCACTACTCCTCCAATGGTGGTTAGAGACTTACAGTCTTACAGAAATTTTAAACAATGGTAACATCCGATTGATATAACATAGTTAGCATATTATAATGAAAATACCTGGATGCATATGATTGCCTATTTACAGAAAACTCAAAGGACCCCTTTCACAAGGGAAGGTGTGTTATGTCTGCTAGGTTAAATTAATCCTGACCACCTAATTTTCAACCATCAAAACAAATGCCAAGTCCATTGTATCTTCAAGTTAAAACCATTTGAAATCACTAGCAGACTTCAAGCAAAATTAACGTAGTATAACACCTTGTCAAGAAATAATGTCGAAAGTACCTTTTTATGTAATATAAAAAAATTAACAATAGCTTTTAATTGATGAAATCAGCAGAAAACAGCGAAGTTCTTTGACATTTGAGTCCACCAGCAATGCAGCTGTGTAATCAAGTCTGAGTCCCGCTAATTTTAGAAACATGGTTTTGTGTCTCCATGCAATCTAAGAAAATAGACATCATGGATAATTCCAGCGTCCACATATGAACAAGGCTATTTTTGAAGATACAAGGTCACAGTTTATTTCATAAAGTCATTATATTAAATTTTCTTGTCTTTACTGGTACGGAAAAATTTTAATGGAAAACATTCAAAAAATTGAATTAGCACTAACATTATAGGAGATGCAACTACTTAGATTAAAAGAGGAACGTTTTTTTTAAAATAACCTCAACCAACTTCATTTGATGCCATTTGTTCACACACAGAAAGATATGATGCAGCATAGATAATCTATGACAGGATTACATTAATTTAACTTTGAGAAAGATCCACAAGGGACAATTGTACATGCCTAAGCGTATACACAGCTATAAGAATACACAATAGATTTATGATTCACAATTCAAACATTAAGCTTTTCAATTTACGATTTGACAACTTTTCTCATAAATTGAATAACAAATTTTATGTGGGAAACTATGAAATTTCAAAAAGCCAGCGGCCTTGCTTTGTGTATTTACACATGTTTGACAAGAAGAGTTAACTTGTAAATAAAGTAAGACACATCAGAGGCAATACCTGACGAGAGTAATGCTCAGCATCCCTCTTCATGGCAGCCATTTCAACTCTCATTTTTTGCAACTCAGCCTGAACTCAGAAATAATGAATGCTAGTAAGCAAATTTCAACCTAAAAGATGGAAAATTATAATCTCATAAAAATATTAAATGCAATTAAAAGTTATTTGCCTCCAAAGAAGAAAGCTTGTTTTCAGCATCTCTCTGACCCTGGCGTGCACGCTCCACTTCTTCTTGCCATGCCTGAATCTGAATGTATGAAACTTAAGTCATTATTATCTAAACAGATGAAACTTTATTTGAACATATACAGCAGGGTAGATGCAAGTAGTTGATACGACCAGACTCCCAGTCTGCACTTCTACATGATACACAACATTCATTGAGAATGCATGTCAAAGTAGGGTCACAAAATATAATTATTCTAGTACTAATGTAGGTAAATACCTGCTTATGTTTTTATTGATTGGGAAAATATAACTTATGCTTGGAAATTCTCACAAGAATAATGTAACGACCTGCTAATATGGAGTCGATGCATAATTACATCATACTAAATGTTGTTTGAATAAGTTTAGGCCATGAAACATGTAGGGTGTCAGCTCTATTATAATAAGTAGTTTATTAAAATACAATAGTGTGCAAAGAGACCTACAGCAAGGAAATTAATTGATAATGAGATGCGTAAGTAGTACCTGAATTACTTGATTTGTTTCTTCTGGTGACTTCTTTTGCTCACGGCGAGCACGTGTTTCCATATCTTGCAGTTCTTGATTTAAAGATGCACACTCAACCTAGTAACAGAAGGCTCAAAAAATGATTTACTAGACCTTTATTTCAGAATTAACAATCAGACTTAGCCTTTCCTTTATTTTTTTGAAAAAATAAATCACTAATTAAATGTTCCCTATGTACCTCAAGAAGTGCCACCTTCTGCTCCAGTTCTGTGGCCTTTGCTGTTCTCTCATCTGCTATTCTCTGAAACGAGAAGCAATTAACTACTCGATGCAAATGTAATGCTCTGATGTCAGAAATGGTTCTACAATTCTTAGAGCTTATCAGGGGAAAAATAAACATAATCAGATTAGTAACACAAGGATAAATACAGTTACTTTACTAGATGATCAAGTTACCTGTATCCTTGCAAGGGCTGTAGATGCCTCAACAGCTCTGTGCTCCAATTCCACTTCTCTCTCCATGGCAGACTGTCTCACCAATCACAGAATAAGAAAGCTACAAGGCAAAAGGTACAAAAAGAAATAAGGACTCTAGCTATAGACCATTTTGGTAGCATTATGAGCTGCACGCTCCTCTTCTGCTCTTCGTTCAGCAGATGCTAGCTCCTCTCTTAAAGCCTATGAAAATAAAAATTTTATAATGCAAAAGTTCATTTTATAAATCATGAATATCAGAATATTCAAGGGAATCTTAAATGCAGCAGATCTTTTACTTACTTGCATCATTCTTGTCTCTGTCAGTTCTCGACTTCTGATCATAGACTCCATGCTTGCCTGATTAAATGTAATTAAGCACACAATTAATGGAAGACCAAAATCATAGAGAAAAAAATAATGTAGGCAAGTGAACAAGCTACTCAGTCACCATAGTTAGCTGATGGTTTTTGTTTACAACAAAAAGACACGCATATAACAGCTCAATGATATATTCTAAAAGAGACTACACTGACACAGAAAGAGCAATTTCATATATGCAGCTCGGTCATTATCATATGATGAATACAGCAGGTCATATCATGTTTGGGGAGGGTCTATTAGACAATATCGTCTGTATGCAAACCAGATATTTCATTGTGCATTTCTAGCAAGTTATATCTTTTGAAAACTACACAGTAGGTAATTGAAATTATATGGCTAAACTCTTACTTTTACATGTAGAAAAATGATAGTTGGCTAATTATATTTATACCTGTATGTAGAAATGATAAAATGAAAAAGAAGCTCACTTAAACTTCAAGGAATACATTAACTAGGTGACATTCTCAGCCAAACTCAAATATGCCAACACTTGAGCGACCCAGTGTGTTCATTGAAGGAGAAAACTTTTGCAAGGGACTAAAGAAAACGATGCAGGACATGTAGATCAGGTTGAGATAGTAGATGTAGGGGAAAAAAAACACAAGCAAAATATTCAATTCAACTATGAAGAACCTGAAGAGAAGCAAGATTTCCCTCGGATAATGCGGCCTGTCTTTTAACAGCATCCATAGAACTGACAAGAGTATCAATTTCAGCATTCTTTGCCGCCAAGGCATCAGACATATTTGACTCTACTCTGGATACTTCCCTTTTACATTCAGACAAATCTTTCTGTAGCTCTTTCATTCGACCTTCATAAGATTTACTCAACTCTCTCTGTAAAGTTAGCATTAATTTAATATTGCAACAATTAATTATTTTTCTATTGGAGAAACATGATAACACCTAGTCCTTTAAACATGGAATAGTAATGCAGCTTCACCTCTGCACTAAGAAGTTCCTCCAGCTGTGCATTTTCAGCTTTGTATTCTTGAAGTCGGGATGATAATCCAGCACAGACCTGAACAACAACAAGAAAACATCAACTAGATGTCTAACCAGCAATTAGGAAGAAATTATTGCTAAGATCCCAGAACCAATCTGCAGGATATGCCACTGTAATCAGGCCTCTCCCATTTAGGGAGGCCTTGGATGACAGAAATGTTTGTTGACAGCATTCTCACCCGAGCTAACCTTGCCTCTTTAGATTGACCAGTAGATTTTGCTGTTTTAAGCAGTCCTTGAGCCTGTGAACCAGCTAAAAGAACTAATCAGAAGTAATTCAATAGAGGATAAGTATTTGAAGAAACAAATTATAAACTTCTCTCTTATGATAAATATGACACCTCATCAAGTTGATCTTGTACTTTCTTTGAGTTATCGGTTTCAGTTTTATGATCCTCTTGGCTCTTTCCATTGTCAATAGATTGAACTATTAAATCAGTATCTTTACAAAGAACATCACCATTAGAAGCAGTGTCAGAGGTCAGAGATTCAGATCTCTCTTGACCCTTTTTTAAATCAGCATCCATATTTCCAGGGTCCATAATTAGGCCAGTATCAGTTGATTGATTTTCACTGGGGCTTTCAATCCCTTTGTTAGATGGAGAGGAATGCCCATCATGGATATCTGAAGCATTCTCTTTGGGAAGCTGGACGTCTGTAGAAATAGTTTCAGAAAGAGTGGAAGGTCCAGCATTATTATCATCTACTAAGACCTCCACATTGTCCATTTCATGCTTATTCACATCATTAGTTATCACTTCTGTTGATGGAGTGCCTGACAAGGGTGGCATTTTGTCAGTTGCTGGCTGCTCCTTTTTAGCTTGGCTTGTAGACATAGAAGCACTCCCGTCATTCTCAGCTACAAGATTAAGATCAACTTTTTCACTCACAGTAGCAACATCTACTGGTTCTGCAGGTGTGCCAACTTGCTCTTTTGTAATATCATTAATAACAGGAGACAAGATCGATGGTCCCTTTTGAACCTTTGTGGAATCAAACTTATTACTTGGAGAAGTTACATCTACTGAGTCTTCTGATACGCCACCTTGCTCCTTTGTGGTGTCACTAATTACAGGAGATGGAACAGCTTGTCCCTTTTGAGCCTGCAGAATAGTTTAAGATGTGATCAAGGTTCATGTTATAAGAACATTGCTTAAGGATAAACTTCAGAGGCAATACCTTAGATTTTGATTTTGTCCTCTTGCCTTGAGATCCTTGCCCACTAGAAGCTAATTGTCAGAAAGGTTAAAGAAAATATTAGCACTCGCGCTTGAAAAATTTGTTGGACTGCATACTTTATAGCTGGAATTGTAAAATATGGAATTATTCTGGAAAAGGGAGCTTTTTATTGTTATTTTCTCTCTTAGAGAACAGTTATACTTCAATATGCCTCTCACAACATCTATCCAGTAAATTTTAATCATGGTGAATCAAAATGACAGCAAAACTGCCGTTGTTAACCATCAGATGCGTGAAATATATTCTTTCTAGTAAATAAACGACACATAATTATAGCAATTAACCCAGGATTAAGTTCAGGTCAAGCAGTCACTATTCAAACATCAGTGCCTGAATTGATTGTGATAGACAAGAAACCATAAGCCAAACAAACTAGAATCTAAACCTGGAGACTTAGAATCTGATTGCTCATCTGCATATTCGCTGACAACTAGCTTGGCCCTTCGATCTACAACTTCAAATAAATCTGTTCAAATAGATAGAAAAGGAATATGTCATAAGTTAGAATTTGTTTCTAAATGAGCAGCATACACAGACCCAAAAAAGGGGGCGGAAGAGAGAAACTTCCTATTTAATGCTGTAGCAGATGATACAACCCAACTCAAAGGAGGGGGGAAACTACAAAAAGTAAATGACCCCAAATGACAATGCTTCTTCCAAGGAAAAAATACAGGAGGCAAGAGACCAATTAAACTTAGTACAATTTCTCCTGAGTGATTAAAAAATACGTGACCCCTTAAAGAATTTAAAAGTGAAAATGTGCTCCACTCGAAATTGCTGAAGATTTACTGGCAATGCAGTTAATCTGAAAGCGGTATTCCTTTTCTGTCGGGCAGCCTTAACAGCATTCATAAGTTTGGGCAAAGTGTTATGGCTCTTTGCCAAAAAATTAAACATACTTTGCATTCTCCTCTGAAGCATACATCTTTATCTAGTCAACAACACCCACAAATCAGCAAGGAGCTGGGATGTGAAGTTTATGATCATAGTTCAAACCGATATTAAACATCCAAAACAATCCGGTAGAACTTGACTAAATGCTTTTAACATCGGATCAAAGCATCTAAAGACAGTAAGCCGAAAACTGACATCACCATAACTCACAAAATTTGCAAGGGAAACCAGATCAATCTCGAAACCTATGGAATGCTAAAAGGCAAGCAAGTCGAACCAGTGACACAATAATAGCACTGGAAGCTCAAAGTCCATATGAACCAAATAGAAACAGTCAAATTAGGGAGAATTCGGAATGTAGATGACAGAAGCAGGGAGATCGATGGATACCTCAGCGGCCTTAAGCCAGGAAGCCATCTGAGATTAAAGTCGATTGGGATCTGAAAGGGTTTTGGGGTGCTTCCTTAGAGATCGAGGAATGGAGCCCCCATGAAGAAGCAGGGGAGAGGGCACGACGTCGCTTAGATTGAGAGAGCTGGAACAGGGAGCTGAAAAATGCAGTGCTATTTGATGAGCAGGGAGAATCGCGCGAGAAATAAAACCGGTTCTTTTGGGAAGGATTCAAGCAGCGAATTACAGCTTTACGCAATCCAACGGACGGGATGGTTAGTTATGTTATGAAGAGTTGGGTTTTGGGCAAGCAATTCAGACTCACGTAAAATTGAAGAAACAATGGGGCTTCTTCCGTTCCCACGTCCACATTCTTGTTTATGTCGGAACTTAATTGCCATGATAGCATCCTAGCTAGGCAGAACTTTTTTTTTTTTTTTTTTTGAGAGATGAAAGAACTTAATTTCAATTTGATAACAAAAGAGAGAGAAATTGTAAATTGTTAGTTGTGAGTACAGAAATACAACATGTCGATTTTCTTTCCAAAGATCAATTAAATTTTGGGGAAAACACACATATTTTCATTAAGGAAAATTAATGTGTTTAAGTAATGTATACAAGAAAATCCTCTCTACATATTTTTTAATCCCTTAATCGTTGGTTTTGTTTAATCATACATACAAATATTTCTGTCTGCTGGCAGTTACTGCCCCGGAAAAGCTCATCAATTAATTGCTATTTATGGGCTTTCAACGTTTTCATATGCCATTAGTCATTGTCAGAACATATGACAAAGATTGGGCTGGACAAGGCCCCCAATCATGCAGATTAGCTAGTTGACCCAACAACATGAGTCACTGGATTGAAAGGGAAAGGTGCCCGTTCAGTTGGTTTTTTTTTAAGAATTTTCTTGAAAGGCCCCATTTATGGGCCTTATGTCAAAAAATATATGTTATAGTTGAATGGGCTTAGGCTGGGAAAATTTCTTTTAAAAATCTAGCCTGCGCCAAAAAAATAAATCCTGAAGGTGTGTATAGAAAAGTATTGTTTGGAAGAAGAGAACATTTTAAATGATACTCAAATTCTTTAAGAATTAGTCTCATGATTGCCGACTGTGAAAATTCATTGGATAACAAAAACAAAAACAAAAACTAACTAAGTGAGCCCATAATAGTCTTGCCTTTTTTTTTTTTGTGGACAAAATAGGTTTGCTTGTATATGTGAACTAAATGAGCTTAGTTGTAGCCTTGCATGTGGTTGCTCACAGCCTCACTTTGCTCATAACCTATAAATTTTAGGATTAAGGCTTTAAAATACCTCTCAACTAAACAAAAAGGATTAAGGCTATCCATAAAGTTAATAAAGGGTTATTTATTTCCCTCAATCCCTATAATTTTCAATTTCATCACCGTACCATTTATTCCATCAAATTTTGCCATTGATGGGCTTGACATTTGAATTTTTTAATATGTTTAACAGGTCCCACCATTTTTTATAAGGTTAAGGGTTTAAAATACCCCTAATTAAATGAAGAGGATCAAGGCCATCCCTAAAGTTAAAAAATGATCATTTAAATACCTCAATTACTAAGATTATCGATTCCATTACCATGTTATCTATTCTATCAAAATTTACTATTCATGGAGTGCACATTTAATTTTTAAATATTTTTATTGGATTTCACCATTTTTTTATATTTTTAGTATGTCTCCTCAAGTCACACTTTCAAGCAAGTATATGTTCAAGCTTGTAAAAATTTAAACTTTACACCATGACTTTCTAATGGCTCCAAGCTTGATTTTTCTTTTGTAACTCCTAACATTGTCCTAAAATCTGCCATTACTAAATGGTGCCAAAACTCGTCTGTAATATTCTAAAAAAAATAAACCCTAGTAATCAACCTAATAAAGGATAATTAAGTAAAATTTATGCGGTATGTGATTAGAGGAAACTAATGGGTGCCTTTGGTTGGGATTCCAAGCATAAATTTGGGACTAAAGTGAAATTGAATCATTTGGGCATTAAAAATGGAGAAAAACAAGGAAGAAAGTCTTTATGCCATATATATCATAGTGTGTGCAGTGTGTACCACACACATGGAGCCAACAAACAAGATTTTGCCTCCTCTATTGGTGTATGGCCTATTTTCTATAGAAATAGATCATGTTTTGAGGCAAAAAAAACAAAAGAGAAAGAGAGAAAAAAAATGAAGAGCTTGATACTTGCTTTGCTAAGGCTCGAGGAGTTGAAGCTTAGGGAGTATTTTGAGCCTTAAAACATCAAAGGCAAGTCCCACAAGCTCCTTTCTTCCTTTCCCTTCATTTTTAAAGAACTTTTGAGTTAGGGTTTGTTAATGAAAATTAATTTTCAACCCATATAAGTTATGAGTCTAAACTCATTGACTCAAATAAAATTAATGAAAGTTATTTGAGGCATTTAAACCTAAAAATAATGGGTTTACATGTTTTGGTTAAGGGTGCATTGATGGTTGAAAATGTCATTTATTATAGTTGTTAAACTTGGCTAAGGAGCTATTAATGATTATATAAGAGTTTAATAAAGCTCTGGGGAGTTCAAGGCAATTAATGAACCCAATGGTTAAGCTTGACATGCTAGATGTGAGGATTTTTTATTATTTTGGATATTGAAATAAACGTGAAATGGAGTGTATGTGGTGATGTTGATGAATTTAGACTTGATTAATTATAAATTAATCATCCTTACACCATATTGGGCTTGAAGAGAAAGCTTAGAAGCAAGTTATCAAGGGGTAACTATTTGACCTCTCAAAATTTAAGGTAACCAAGCTAAACTTATTGTGTATAGTTATTTGTTAATTGATTTATGTTTTTGAAAATGTTTAAATTGACTTAAATGGTTGAATGTTATAGTTGCTGCTATGCCAAAAACCCAATGAAGCTTTACTAAACCTAATATGGCTATAATAATGAATTTGAACTTAAAAAGTTCCACATTGTGTTTTGCATTGAAACGAAAAGTTGGTGAGTTGATGTGAGGATATTGTGATGTGAAAAATAAAAACTTATAAGTTGACCTGATAAATGTATGATGTGGAGATTATGCATGTGATATTTTTTTGGAAAAAGAATAATTATGAAAATATTACAAATGCTCACATAGGTTAGATCGTGCTTGTAACCTAACAAGTCATTTATTTGTGAAATAAGTGAGTTTCATGCATTGCATAATCCTTTGGCAGGAGTTCGCCTAAAAAGAGGAGTAGATTAAATTCATATTATACTTATGGTAGCCTTTCGATGTATGAAGGCTAGCTTTGTCTCACTATTTCTCAAGGGATTATTTCATAGTTTGTCGAGAGACTATAACCTAACTATCTCCATATGTTTGTTGAGGAGATTAGTTTATGTTATACAATACCCCAGATATTCGAGAATGGAAGAAGCTGTGGCCCGAAAGTAAGTAATGTGATTTTTGATTGAGTCACACCTCATAATCAATGAGCTTGGGTAGTCTAGTCATGCAAACAAAGCCTTAATTGATATTATATCTCATGGTTTTATTTAGAAAAAATAACAAGGGTATAAAGAGTAATTGATCATGCATATGTTTATCCGATGTGTCACTAGTTGCTAAGTTTGTGGCATGTTGTAATAGTGAATTGTGCCATTATCACATGGTTGTATGTATTACGACAATGTGCATCATGATTGTTAATCGAGCCGTTATCACATAGTTGTCTATATTGTGGCAACGTGTCTCGTAATGCGATTATGTGAAAAAAATTTGATCAAAAGTTAATGGTATATTGTAATATATATGTATGTTATGTGTGATTTTATGAAGTTAAGTATTTTACTCCTCTTTATGTGTTTTTATCGATTGATAAATAATTGTATAGAGTAAACGTACCTTGGTTATTAAGTGGTTGAACTCACTACTCTCTTTCAATATTTTATAGAAGCTAGCTCCGGTGTAAAAAGATAGAAGGCTCAAGAGGCTTAGGATTTTGAGTATTCCTATTGTAAAGCCTCCTATCTTAATTTATTTTGTGTAATAGTTAGAGTATTGTCAATTAAGATTCTTTTTTAATATACTTGCACCATGTTATATTTTGGGATATATTTTAGGCCCTATAATGTTGTTTATAAGATTATTAAGTGTTGATAGGGTCAAAATACTAATACAAATGTAGGAACTATTGTCATATTATTGGAATTGAAAATGATTGATTTATGCAATACTAAAACTTTTTCCTTCTGTTTTTGTATTAATAGGGGCTTGGGAGTGAAAATTGAGAATTGTTGAGTTTATATGTGCATGGTGTGTTGTACAGATAATCACAAGTCTATTGAGTATGTTCTAGGCGATAGATGTAACTTTGGCACATGTATGAGGTTTTGAATACCCTTAAGCTGTGAAAAGTGTATAAAATTGTAAAAAAGTGTTTGGGTATTCAACTTTTTTATGTGATATAATTTGAAAGTAAAACCCATGCTATCAACTAGTTTATAAAAAGGGCTTTATATAAACACCTAGATTGCCTCAATCAAACGTTAGACAAAAAAATAGGGCATGTTAGAAGTTGCCTTGGGTTGCTATCATTTGACAACAAAATGATGTATGATACGTGCAACGCGCCGTTATGCATGTGCACAAGTGTAGTGCACCTCTCTATTTTTCATTCCTTGATACTTTTCAATTGTTTTGAGTCCCTTTGACTCCTAAAAGGTATAACATGTTTTTAAAATAATATTTTACTCTGATTAAAAGATTATTAAATGATGTTTAAGCAAGTTGAATTTTAAAAAACTTGAGATCTTATTCTTACAAATTACCAACTTGATAATCTAATTAGATTAGTTCAATGGTTACCTTGATTTTTTGTATTAATTGTGATTAAGCAAAGGCGATATTACATAGCCAACCATTATAGAAACATACTTTCGATGCACTCTTCAGCTTAGCCATTTAGACAATAATAAGATTGCAATCAGCGTGCTAGGTGCTCTGCCATCACCACTCCACTTGCTTCAAATTGAGAATGAGTGAACAAGAGAGGGAATTGGGGGGAGGAGAGAGGGAGGAGTGAGAGGGGTATTTTTTAAAATTATATAAAATATTTAAAAATGATGGGACCTATTGAAAATATTAAAATTTTCAAATGTGGGCCCACTAACTATGAAAATTGACAGAATAAGTAGTAGGGTGATGAAATCAAAAATCTTAATCACTTAGGGATATAAATGATTGTTTCTTGACTTTAGGGACAATCCTAACTTTTTTACTTAATTGAGGAGCATTTTAATATCCTTAATCTTAAATTTTATACCGTATAGGGATATATAGATATAAATGTAAAATTTTACCAAAATAAAATTACTAACTAATTAATACTTCTCTAGTTTATAAGGTGGAACATTTTCTACAGATTAAGGTTAATTCAAAATGTAGGATATTTTGTGGTTTCAACTTTTAAGAAATATCTTTTCATTTTTATCTTTATATTGATTAATATGAACTGATTAATTATACATGAGAAATTGTGGGTGTTAGTTATGAATAAGGGTAAGTCTAAAAAAATAAGTCAAATTTTCACGAGATTCATATAAAAAAAATGAATGAATTGAATTTCCTTTAATATATGTGATACATATTAGAAGTTTCGTATATTTTGGAACTGAGGCAGTGTAAGCTAAATGCGAATGGGTGTTTTGCACAAAATCCCAAGCAAATTATCACATCATTTATTTTATTTTACGAATAATGCCACTTTTTATAGATTTAATACCTGGATCTTGGAATACATGTTTTCTTAAACAAAACTAAATATTATAGTGTCATATGCAGTTGTTACATTTAACCCATGAAATTGCAAATCCCATAATAAAATATGTAAACTTTGTTGAGTTTTTGTACAACTAACTTCAATGGGTTTCCTTAATTTATGAACTATTAATAAAATAATTATGGGCATGGGAGAATAACACATGTTTAAGGGAAAAGGTAGGTTGGTCTTTACTCATTTTATTTTTTTTAAATAATTCACTTTTAACTAGAGCCAGCAAAATAGGTTAAACTTATTGAGCCAGCTCATTTAAAGCCTTAAAATAATTAGGATAAAGCTATTAAAATGGAGGTGAAAATGAATTTTGAATTTAAAAAGGCTGACTATAATGACTTAGAAATAAAAAGATCAACTCTTTAAGAAAAGAGAATTTTTTTTTTTTCATTCTGTTATTCGAAGTCTTTAATATGCCTCTCATCAATAATTTAATGATCACCGTTGCATATTTAAGGATTAGATGTACATTGTCAGAAGTGAAACCGATCATCCAGCTGCAAAGCATGAGCATCCCACCTAGGAAGGGCTATATAATGCAAGCAGCTAGAAGGGACGAATTTTCTCATTTTTTGTTTAGCTCCACATGCATGTCCTTTCCATATGTGCTCATACAGCAATAATCACAAATTAATGAAAAACACAATCATCAATTTTGATAGTATCATTAGGTTTTGCTTTTAATTCTTATAATTTTTTTAATATTTATAGTCTTTATAATTTCAATAAAATTAAGTGATGTTTGTTACTTAAATCTAGGGCCTGAAAAGAAATATAACGACTAAAAGCAAAATCTAACAAAATGATAAAAACTAATGGCTGTGTTTTTTCTAAATTAATTAATAATTACATTTCATACGGTCAAAGATAGATTAGAAGATTATAAATGAATGTAAAGTATAAAAAAAAAAAACAATATGTCTCATACAAATTTGTATGCTACTTTTCTCTTTTTTAGTTTACATTTGCAACGTGCCTGTAAGTGAAATGGAATGTGATTTTCATTATCAGGGACATTGAAAAAATATTTTTTTTTTGTCCATTTTGGTCCTTTTTTACAATAATGTCACTATATTAATATATAATAAAACGACTACAAGATAAAAGAGCCCCCCAAATTATAATCTGGAAGCCCGATTAATTTGTACAGTCCAACTAGAACAACATTAAAAAAGAAGAACAATTGAACTAAAACAAAAACCCAAAACAGCAAAAGACGAAAAGCCCAGACCAACAAAAAGGAAAGCCAAGAAACCCACAGCATGAAACCTTGGACACTGCAAGAAAGATTGAAGTGGCTCGGCTCAACTTGATCAGCAAGCCTTCCATTGAAAGACCCACTTGTTGGTTGAAAAAAGCACACGAGCCAATAAGCTTGATCTCCGTATTTGTTGGAGATCAAAAGCTTGCAAGATCTTCCGTAGGATTTGAAAGCGCAAAGCTTTGGAATGAAGGTTATCTTGGTTGAAAAATCCTGAATAACATGCATGAGATGTAACCTCACCAAACACACACATTTAACGATAAAAAGAACGACTGATTTTATTTTGCTCTTTTTAAGTGAGAATGGAGAGCGTGGAGACTATTTAAAAGAATACAAGAAATTTTAAAAGCAAGTATGCAATAACAAAAAATTAATTAAAAAATGAACATACATAAAAGAGAACGCACCAAGAGAAAGTTGTAGTTCTTGTGAATCATATAGAAAAAGTTAGTACCGGCCAAACGGTAAGATTAGTCACAGTGGTAAGTGATAATGCATAAAGGCCAGTACCGGCCCAACGGTAAGATTAGTGATAAGTGACAATACATAAAGGAGTACATAAATTTGTGCTTTTTTTTATAATACTTGACAAGGATTCTTTTTTTTTTTTTTCTGCTTTATGATCTTTTTTTATTCCATATATATAAGGAAAAACTTTACACATGTGGCCTTATATATGAGACATTTATTTCCAATTAAATCAACACACACATATATCTTCTTATACATATTATTTGTTTTATAACAAAATCTGCTCATTATTAATATTAAGGTTGAAAGGCAAAAATGTCTCGAAAGTTCTCTCAAAAAATCACTTAATACCCTTATTTTTAAAAAAAGCAATATTATTTTGAAAGTGTTAAAAGTAAGGCAATGTCACCCTTTTACAACCTCAAACCAACATTTGACTAATGTTTGCTTAAAAAGGGGTTGAAAACTTTGATGCCCCGAGCCACATAGTAGCAAAAAATGCCCAAACAATTGCAACGAAAATAAAACAAATATATATATAAATATATATATATAGGGAGAGAAAGGAAGTTGAAGGGAGTTTTGATGATGTAGCCTCATCATGGAAGTACACAAGGAGAGGAAGCTTTGTGCTCTTGATTGATGATTTTAGAAGCGAAAAGCTTAGCCGAAATAGGGGGCTTCTCTCGGCTTCTTGAGATATGACAATGTTGTGGGATCGGACGTTGATTTCAGGGTTGTGGAGGGTAAAATTTGAAATTTGGAGTTTTTGACTGTTGAGTGAAAAGTGAAATCTGGAAGCTGAGATAGTTGAATATCCACCTCTCTTTTATAATGTAAGCGACATGGATTATTACTTGCCTTTAAAGTCACATTGCTTAAAATAATAGGATGTGTTATGTATTAAATATTCATGTCACTTTTACCTAATGGCGGAGTCAGGACCCTGAATCAAAAAGTATGATTTAATTTAAAATATTAATATTATAAAAATAAACGTTTAATAATTAAAAAATAATTATATGCATTACAATAATAGAAGTGAAAAATAATCACAAAAAAATTATTATTTTGTGATTTCATGTTTTAAAATTATATTGTTGAGCAAGAAATAAAAAGTAAATAATGAAAAAAATCATTGCGAAAAAGTTGGATTTGATTTTGTAATTTAAAGGTAAATAATGAGTTTTTTTTATGAAGTTTGTCTTATGTATAGTAAGAGTTTAATATTTTGTACTAAAATTTATCATGCTTAAAATAAATTATTATGAGTTTAAAAAATTTGTAATTAATATACTTAAATCGTAATCAGACTTGAGTGATCTTAAATAATTAATTAAAGATATAAGTATAAAATATAAAGATATAAGTATCATGTGTAAAATATTAAATTTCTTACCATATATTTATAATTTTTGTCAAATTGAGGGGGTGCATTTGCCCCCCTCAATCAAACGTGGCTTCGGCACTGCTTTTGTCATATGAGCGACGTGAATAAATTTCCATGTCGTTCGGATGAAAAGCTATATAGAATATACTGAATAAATTAATTAGTTTAATTGTTTTTCCTAATTGAAATTAACTTCTACATCGCTTTCCACTTAAACGACGTTGATATTTATTTCCATTTTCACTCCGCGTCATTATTTTAAAAAAGCAAAGTGGATATTCAATTTTCATGTCACTTTCAGTGAAAGTGACGTTTATAGTTTTTTTCACATTTCACATTTAATTACAAAATTGCTATGAAGACTTTTTTTTTTAATTTTGTTTTTCTAAAAAGTGACATTAATTGCGGGTAGTAAAAACTATTTTTTTATAATAATGATTATTAACAAATCAAAATGTACTTGTCCCAATTTAATTGAATAAAGATATATTAAATATATAAAGTCGAGTAGTATACGATTCTTTCCCCATATATAATATACCGTGTTTCGTTCTTATTCCGTTTATATATGAGAGAGGGCCGTAGATTCAAATTAAACTCTACATATCGGCTTTCGCCCATACCGAAACTCATCCATGGATTCGCACACACTGTTATTTATGGAAGCTATGTATCTCTCGATTTGGATTGTTATTGCTCCAAATCTACAAAGCATTACTATTATATATATAATATTTTTTAATACTCCAAGTGTGTGCAAAGCGATGAGCCTTGAGCGTGTTGAGTGTCTATATGTGTATCACACATACCCACGTATGCTCATAATACAACAATATTATTGATATAAGCTCAAAAGTTGTTGACACACGCTTGTAAACCCTACAAAAGCCCCCCTTTCTTTTTCATGTGTCCCACTATTATAATTCATTGCACACCTAACGAAGCAACAGCGATTGTATGACTTTTATAAATGAATCTTTCATTGAAGCCTGAGGGGCAAATTAAAGCAAGCTTGCTTTGGGTGTGTGTTTGACAAATCGTTGACGTGCCATTCATTCTACTTTCTTTCAGAGAAGAATTAGACAAAACCCAACCCATTCACATATTAAAAGCTGTGGCAAATTGTGTTGTCCCCACATATGTATGTATCAATAGCTACTATCCACACTATCACTACATATAAAAGCTTCCTCATCCCCTTGTGGGACTTAAAAAGTTTGCTGAGATTGCGCTCTGAAGTCCCTCCCTTACCCTACAAGATTTAAAATTCTATAAAGCAAAAGTTCATACTTTTCATACCCACCTTCAAGCTTTATTTTGTTTCTCTTTTCTAGCTAAAAATACTCTAAATAGTATCATGTGTGCTCATTTTATGACAAATTATATATGTTGCATTATGTGATTGGCATGCTGATAATAACTAACAAGGAATTATTGATGTGAATCAAATATCTATAAAACTGTGTCTTTTCAATATATTATGGTATGGAGATTTCAAAAGGCCCTCAATTGATTTGAAATAGCAAGTGCCAGTTCAGCTGTTTCTCGTTTCTCTTGAGTCAATTTTATTTAGTACAGCTTGGTTAATTATATCAATATATGCGATGGTGTTCTAAAAAAGTGTCAAGATCCGATGATCAAGATCTCTGTTTTTTTTTTTTTTTCCTTTTTTGATAAATCGGATTGTCAATAACGTCTGATAGGGTCACCCATCGAATGGTTTGTGTCGTCCCACACAGTCATGTATGACACGTCTCATGGCGTGTGGCTCCAAAGTATGGATATCGGTTGAATAAATAAAGGTTAATAAAATTAGAGCCACGAGCATAAAAGCAGAGCTTATGGAAAGGGCCAAAGCATTAACAATTTAAAATATTAATTAATATATGTGAGGCGGCTGAGAGGGCTTCAATGAGGTGGGAAAAAAAAGAAGAGGGCACAAACTTTGAGTACTGTTTTCACGATTTAGGGCATGCTACCAAATCAGAATAAAAAATAAAATAAAATGTTGAAACGGGTTGAAAACCTTAAAATTCTATTTCTAATATTGATTCAATGATTTGTAGGGAGTATCAAAACAACAGCATTATTAAGAACGAAAATCACTGTAATAATATATTTGTATTGAGTATTGACTGGATTTTTTTTCCTCTTAAATACCTCGAGTTTTGATGTGAACTGTTATATATTTATGTGATTCATCATAAATTTTACATTAAAGACTTGCAAACTCAGTTTTATATGCTCAAACTATTTGCTTCCAATAAATTAGTACATGTGAATTTTATTTTTTTTTAAAAATGAAAGTACTGTTTCTATTAAAAAATGTAAAGTCTTTTTTAAAGGGTTGAATATTAAAAATATAAGTAATTTTAGTATTTCAAGATGTAATTAATGTATTTTTTCAAAAGTTTCCTGATAAATAAATTATTTTATATTTATTTTAAAGAAAAATATCCTATTAAATAAGAGTGAATATGAAAAGATAATATTAATTAGAAGATAATTAACTATTTTATTGAGGTGTAAGGTTTTCTTAAAAATGCTTTATATTTTTTAATGAAAGAAATATTAATTAATAACAAAACTTATATAGTTAGAGGGTAAGATATCATGGATTAAAAAAAAACGCATGTCTTAGTTTGATTAAAAAAAAAGTACCACATTTAAAACCATATAACACTATAAGTACTTAAATTTTCTTTTCTAATATTTTTTATTGATAATAATGATAATTACTTTGGACTGTTCCGTGAGTTAATGCGAATTTTAACTATATTTTAGGCATGAGATTTAATTATAAAATGGAGGAAAAGCGTAGTGGAGATATTTTGGCGGATTCTTGTACCAGACGACCATAGCTAGTGGAGAGATATATAATGGCGTCCTATTCATGATGTGATCAAATATTTGAAGGACAAACCTTGGCCGATGTTTCTGCACTTTTGCCAATCCAATAATTTTGATTCCTACAATATCCAAGTCCTCGTTCAATTATGTTTAATTGGCTTGATTACTGTACCTGCATTTTTTTTTTTGTTACAAGTGTTGCCCATCTATTTGCCGTTGATGGGTTATATTGATCTGCCACATTCTCAATGATCGAATCAGTTGATAGTCTTGGATTTTAACAGTATGTTTTGAAGGGTACTCCCTTTGATCATAAATATATGAGTTAGTTTAAATGTTTGTTTTAATTTTAAATGTAAAACCTTAATTAATCATTATGTGCACTGCATTTGATATTTTTTTCTAAATTATTGTTACCTCTGTTGATTGCGCACTCAGATAATTTTCAAGGAAAAGTATTTTAAGAAAACTTAGGTCATGTTTGGTTATTGGAAAGGAATGGAATGGAATGAATTGAAAAAATTAATATAAAAAAATTAAATCATCTTTTCCCCTCATGATAATTATAATAAAACTTATTAACATATACTATAAATGTGAAAATCATCATAACCTCCAAGAAATTCATGAATCTTTTCAACCTCATGAATTAAATTACTCCTTTCTTTTATTAATATGGCTC
The DNA here is from genome assembly GCF_029017545.1 of Prosopis cineraria. NCBI lineage: Eukaryota > Viridiplantae > Streptophyta > Magnoliopsida > Fabales > Fabaceae > Prosopis > Prosopis cineraria. The sequence continues at coordinate 20,606 of NW_026556217.1, read as the reverse complement.
ACTCACTACTAGAAAAATAGAATTTAACGACGAACAAATCCCTCTCTAACTATCATTTTCCCTAACTAAATTGCGTTTTAGTGAGAGATGTTGTCCCTTGCTAAATTCGTAACAAAAAAAGGTTCGCTAAATTTAACAAGAGAAATACTGTCTCTTGTTAATACTATTCAAAATTTGATAACCTTAACGAGAGATTAGTCCTTCACTAATCCCTCACTAAATATGCTTATATTTAAAAATAGTAATGCCACATCACTCACCATGTGTGTGTCAACTTGTAACATGTCACCAACAACCTTATGCCTAGTCAATTGTCATGTCACCTACCATCTTGTGCCCTATCACCCGCCATATATGCGACAACTCATGACATATCATTATTCACTTTGCATCATATCACTTGCTCTTTATCATGTCATATATTCATTATGTTCATGCTGAAGTTAAAGCTTGAATCCTTGATCTCATACATTTCAAGCCTTATACTCTTCTTCTTTACCAATTGAATTGAAAGGTACCTGCAATCATTATATAAAAATTAAATATAATTATTTAACAACATTAATATATCAAATAATATACTATTAAAATACACACATATATACATATTAAATTTTATTTTCAATTATTAATATGTTAAAAATATTTTCATTTTATTTAAATTATTCTTTATATTTTATTTTTAATAAAATATTATTTTATTAATGAAAATTAACTTAAAATAAATAAAATATTAAATAATTTTATTATGAATATTCTAGTTAAATTTTAAATTAATTTTTTATTTTTAAATGAAAATAATTAAATATATCATTAAAAGTTATTGCCAAAAGTTTTTTTTTAGTAATTAGCTAGATATAGAATCCCTCACTAACTATATTATTTTAGAGAGGGATTAGCAATTTCTCACTAATTGTCTTATTTTAAAGAGGGATTGACAGTCTCTCACTATTATTCTCTTATTTTAGATAGGGATCGACAGTTTCTCTCTATTTTTCTCACTAATTTTCTTATTTTAAAGAGGTCTTAACATTCCCTTGCTAATTTTTAAGTTAAAACATGAAATCAACACCCCTCGTTGATTTCATTGCTAATTTGATATTTTAGAGAGAAACGGACCATTCCTCATTAAATTTTCTTGCTAATTTATATTTTTTTAGTAGTAATTATTCTATTTGATCGTCTCATTTTTACCTTTATTTTTTTAATCCATTCCATTCCATTTCTTTCTAATAACGAAACATAACCTAATCTATATATAAGATATTTTTAACAGAATCTTGCATGCCAATAAAAATTTATTATTTAGTTAATATCACAATGAATTTTCAGCTTTATCCCTAATAATGTCACAATTAATATTTTGGTGATAGTGGATAAAATACATAATTAATATCTCATCCATTTTTCAAGATAAGGACAAAATTGCATGTCAAATTATTTAAAAATATCATGACATCCTTATATTTATGAACAAAATAAATTTTTAGAAAATACTTTATATACAAGAAAGGAGGAGTAACTCTTTTTTTTTTTTTACAAATAACTAACATAATTAATTTTCTTAATCTATATGATTAGTTATCTTTTGTCTTTACCAAAGGAGATATGAGAATTAGTTATCTAACTTCCATATTTATGACAGAAGGAAGGGAGCGGTATTGGAGTAGTAGTGTATAGTATAAAAAATTGCATAGACGTTAATTGATGGCCGCAGCCAGATGATATAAATTAAGCAATTAATTAAATCAAACTCCCGATCAACAAGTAAGAAAAAGAGTCCACATGCACATTTAAGTGTTGCAGCTAAAAATAACTTTTAGCGTATTTTCATAAAAAATTAATTAAAAAATTTAATGTAATTACTTTTAGAGATGATAAATCATCACCACCAAAAATATTTTTATAAAAAAATAATTAAAAATTAAAAAATTTTGTATGATTACTTGTAGCAGCAGGAAGCCATTGTCATCAAAAATATTTTCTTAAATTATTTTTTATGAAAATATTTTTAATGATGACAAAGTAATTATATAAATTATTTTTAATTTTTAATTATTTTTATAAAAATACTTTTGATAATGACGAACTGTTGCTAAAAGTAATTGTATAAATTATTTTTTTATAAAAATATTTTTAATGGCAACAGTTTATTGTCACTAAAAGTAATTGCATAAATTATTTTTTATAAAAATACTTTTAAAAGTAATTGGATAAATTTATCAGTGCTAGTTATAATTACATAAATTAAAAAATTATTTTTAAAGTATTTTTTATGAAAATACTTTTGATAGTGATAGTTTGTCACAACTATAAGTAATTGTATAAATTATTTTTAATTATTTTTTATGAAAATATTTTTGACGACAATAAATTGTTGCCCCTAATAGTAATTTTTAACGACAACAATTAAAAGTCTCCTTTAAAATGAAGCCTTTAGTGGTGACATTTAAAAGTCGTCATTAAAAATTTATTTTTAGCGGCAACACGAAGTCACTACAAAGGCTCAACTTTTAATGATGACTTCTAATTGTTACCACCAAAAATAGACCTTTGGTGGTGACTTTTTTTGTCGTCATCAAAAGTCATTTTTTTATAGTAATACTTCTTTCAATATAAGGTATTTTTTAAAAACCTTACTCGATCTAAAATATAAGGCATTAATTGGATAATTGTTATAGTTATTTTTTTAACTATACTCTTTCTTCATTTATTACTAAAATTTTGCATTAAAATTTTAATTATTATTATTATTCTTATATAGATTATTTAATGAGTATAAATGAAAATGTGTAAATATTTTTAAAAATTTAAAGTTCTAACTAATATAGTTTATAAACTATGAATTAATTAACAATAATTTATATTATAGTTTGGAGGGAGTGTATAAAATTGTAACCGCTTAATTTGTAACAAAATTAAAAACAAACAAAAGCAATGACAACGAACTAACATTTTGCCTCGAAGCCTGTTACACTTATATTCCAGATCTATTAATTTAGACAATTTCATTTAATCTGCTGTGCATTTGACACTTCTTAATTATTACCAAGTTATATGCTTGAATTAGTTGTATATAATAGTATACCGCTCGTGTTTTTAGTGTGCTGTACGTGCGTACATGGATATATATTATATACGATGGTTTTTGAAGTGGTAGCACTACTAATATCATAAACTGCATAATGAATTAGTATAAATTAATATTTCAAAGTCTTTCGATCAATATAATAATTTCCAATTAATTTTCTTAAACACCAATTTTTTTGAAAAGAAAAGTATGATTTCGCATACCATTCGAACGTTTTATTAAACAAATAATTGTTGTCAAGCAATTCTAAAACGATTGAAGGAAAGGATTGAAGCACCAAAACACTCAAGCTAGATATCTATATCATTGACCTAAAAAGGCTAAACAGAAAATTCAATTGATTTGGGAGTAAGTGACAAGTGCTGTGTGTATACCAACGATTACTAGTATATAATATATATATATATATATATTATAACATGAAAATCCAAGCTAACTAACTAATGGAATCATTTTTAAACCATCCAGTATTTTGATCGATTTAATAAATACTGTTACTGAATGATTTAATTATAATTTGATTATAATTTTGACTACTAGTATTTGAACTAATTCTTGACCGGTTAATGACATATCCAATACTAATGGTGTGTGTGTGTCACCATCGTTATCTGAACAAAGAAAAAAAAAAAGGCACCACCAGAGGCATCAAGAAAGGGGCTAATAAAGCCAAACTCCAGCTCACCAACCCATGGAAAAGATGGCAGCACCGCTACGCATTGAATTTCTTCTTCCGCTGCCATGGACAAAACATGACGCTCTTGCTTTAGTCCCTCCTTTATCATCCAAAGTCGCAGTAGTTGGTGCGACGTCCTTTATTGAAACAAGAGAAATTATTCCTAACCTTCTACAGAAGCACAGGTACAATTCCATCTTTGATTTCTTTCCCCCCTGTAACTCCTTTTGACTCCTTTTATTATCAACATCGACAAATCACAACAAAGGGTTTCAACCCAAAAATACAGAGGAGTCAAATTTAAAAAAGAGAAAGAAAAAAAAACACCAAGACCACAGTGTGATCGATGACAAATCAGAATTAACCCCATGCACGTCCAAGCACGCACTGGCTAGCTAGCTAGCTATAGCTCACTTCAAGAACCAACCCAGAAAAAACTACTTCATCAAGTGACGTTTCATCACATATATAGCAGCGAAAAATAGAAGGTCTTGCTTCGTGAGATCGATGTAGCTAGCTTTGAGGCGTCTATATGCATGGGATCATATACAGGGACGTCTCACAATTCACCTATCCCACAAGTACCTGGGACAAGGTGAATCGAGAACGGCCATCGTCTTCTGCAAATTTAAATCTCTGTAGAACTTCTTTATGAATTCTTCGGCCTCCAAGTCCACCTGGCTATCTCCGTCGTCCTTCAACGGAAACGGCGAGTCCGTAACTCTCAGTTGCTTTCCGATAGGGCTCTTTCCGAAACCCGGCAATGTCACCGGCGGCGAGGCTTCCACGACCATGGAACTCTCGTTGTTCAACATCTCAAGCACTTTCTGAACGGCAGCCACGGTGCACACGTCGTCGTATTGGTACGACTTATTACCGAGCCGGTGCTTGCGTTTGATGGCGGAGCCGAAGGGGTAGGAGGCGGGGCTGTTGCTGCAGCTGAACTCGTAATCACGCGGGGGGACGAAGGAGCGGTGGTTGTTAGAGAGGGAGGCGAAGTGGTGGTGGAGCATCAGAGTACTGTTGGCGAAGGCCTTTCCGGCGAGCTTCCCGAGTTTGAGAAGCAAATGGAGCTCAAGCGCGACCTTGCTCTTGGCTATGCCTTTTCTCAGCATCACAAGAACCACCCTTACAATGTTCCAAACCTTCTTGGCAACCACCGGAGCTTTAGTCTCAGTTTCCATTTCGAGATCGAGATAGAGAATGAACAAGGAATTGAGATTTGATACGGAACAAGAAACAGCGAGGGGCGGCCGGTATTTAAAGGGACGTAATGCATGATTGGAGTGAGTGAAATGCCACGCTCAAGAGTGGCGCGTGCTCGTGGTGTTGAACTGTTGAGAGTGATAGGGACGGAACGGAAGAGGAGCACGAATGTGTGGACGAGAATGATTTGGATAATTTGGAATTATTTTAAATGTAAAATTGTCGGGATGCTGCTTGTGGCTTTTCACTAAAATAAAATTGTTGGGATGCTGCTTGTGGCTTTTCACGGAGACGGGGGTGTAACACTGTAACTGCTAGAGTTTGTTTGGAGGTCTCTGTAATGGCAAAGTGGATATATTTAGAGAGAATTATATTAAAATTTTATATAAAAAAATTAATTATTATAAATTTTATTAATGATTAAATTAAACTATATTAATAACATAATCAGTTATCAATATAATTTAATTTAATTGCTAATGAATCTTATAATAATTAATTTCACTATGTAGGACCTGATTGTAATTTTCCTACATATCTAACCACACTCAAGATATTTCAATAATTGATGAGATATTTGGGGTCAATTTTGAATTATCAATTTATCATGGAAAAATAACAATTAAATATTTCATAAGAACATTGATGATAATTATAAATTTTGAATTATTGAAATCTCAATAATAAAGTATAATCCTTATTATAAGAAATTATCTTTCATTAATTCACTTGAGATTCACAACAGATTTTAGTAAATTCTCAACTAACGCTATAAAAATTTTAAATTTTTATTTTTATTAATTTTTTAAATAATAATAAAAAATTACAAGTGATTGACTTGATTAATAATTGACTCTCACAAATTTTTAACTGATAACAAAAAAATATAACTAATTGAATTGTAATTCACAATTAATTTTTATAAATTTTTAACTAAGTATTACAGTTACAAATAATCTCAAGTATATTTACTTAATTTTTTAAGTAATTTATCTATATATTAATAAGAAAAAATAAGTATTCACAATTAATTTTTATAAATTTTTAATTAACATTATAAATAATTTTAAATATATTTAATAAATTTATCAACTGACTATTTATATTTTTTAAATTATAAATGATAATTATAATTTGTTATTGAGTTTTTAATAATTTAATGTTTTTAATTGTCCTCAATAGTCTTAAGGCTTAGCAGTTGTCTTTTTCCCGTTTATCATTTCCCAATTGCCGTGCACATTAAGCTAATGCACACCGCTGCTCTAGCGCGTTAACTTTAGTCCCAACATTTCTTTCATATAATGTCAAAATAATGATAATAAACAAATAATCATGATATACTTTAGCTCAATTTTAAACCGCATTGTATAATTATAGCATAAAAAAATTGTTTGTTACAAAAAACATGACACGTGTCACATGAGACTAGTTCAGTTGTTAAGAATAAAATCTTTTAATTATAAGTAAAGGTCAAAAGTTTAAATTTTTCTAGCGGTAAACTTTTTAAAAACGTAGTTAACTAATTTAGTTTATGAATATTGTGTACATGATAATTTCATTTAGTACAATGGCCAGATAAAAATATATATCCTAGTGACTCTTTTTCTTTCAGCCTTGACACCCAATAACTATTTGAATAGTTGTGATTGGATAAAATTGTTTTCGAGACTTCCATCATAAATTGGTTCTCCCTTTGATTTTTTTTATAAGTTATTTCTATCAATTTCGTCAATATTAATATAATAAAAATATAAGAAATAAAAGTAAGTAAAATTTTAAATATAATTTTTAAATAAAAAATAAAAAATAAGTCAATCATGTAATATTATTTTTTCTATCTCTCTCTCTCTTACTTTTAAAAGGTAATTTATAAATTTTAATTTGAAATAAAATAATTTCATCAACAAATAATTTATAAAATAAATCAAATTATATTTTTAATAAGTGACTTATATACTGAATAGTAAGAGTAATGTTTTGAATAGGAATGGGCCTGTGCCTCCTTTCTTTGCCTGTTCGTCTAAGACAACCAGGCATGAGGCATCCAAGATGAAATCCCAAAACATGATCCCCCCAACGCTTGTTATATATAATCCATTAACTTCTTAGGTAACCACTTTTAACTGAACCGGCTAGGTTCATAATTTAGCTCATATAAGCTATAATTTAATAGCTAGATTTCAAGCTATGTGTTGCATGCATCTTGTATCACTACAATATATTACACATGTGTGACTTTCAATAACAACTTTCAATAATAACTTTAAAATGTTGTGATTAAAAGTAAACAATCTACAACGATTATAAAAATAATTATTAAAAGTTTGACTTTTTCATCAAATTCTCAACGGCGACATTTTTAACCATCACCAAAAGCCTAACCTTCAATGGTGATACAAGTTTGATTTTTAAAATTATCACCCCAAAAAGAATAATGATCAATGAGAACTAGAGGTCATCGTTATAATTTTTTAATCTAATATTTAATATTTTAATACATTAATTTTGTCGTATTACTATAATTTTATAATGAATAAATAAAATAAGATAATGGATTTTTATTTTATATATTTTATGGTTAAATTGACACTTAAAAATAATAAAATTATTTTAAGATCATGTTGAGATATATTATTTAATGTTAATGAGCCATATTAAAGAATCAAGCTCAATCGTATCCTTTTAAGTCAAATTTGGTTAATAAGCAATGTTTGGTTTATTTCGGTCTAACTATTTAAGCCCGTTTGATTCGTTGATTTTGGTCAATGAACACCAAATTTAATTAAATTAATCAATGCATGCCTTTACATTAAATAATAAATCTATTCAAAAACCTATTATTTTATATTTTAATTTGGAATGCATGCAATGTGGTAATGATCAGTCTCTATTTTCATGTGTTACATGATTAAATTAATATTTTAAACAATAACACCATTTGTTTATAATAATTAGATATGTGATAGTTAAATTTAATCATTTATAAAATGATATTTCAACTAATCTAATTTTTTAATTTAAATTTTTTATTTAATATAAAAAACTTTGGTCCTCATAGTTAAGCTTTGAAATTCGACATTGGTTTAAAGACTCCCAGTTCTATTACTAACAATAGGAAAGGGAAAGATGAGAAGAAAAGAAACAAGATATTCTAAAATTATATTTTTAATTTTTAGAATATATAAAATATATCTATGTGATGCTATATGATATTTTGTTTGATGTTATATCTTGAGACATAAATATATTATATAAAAAATTAGATAATATAGTGTGTATAATTTTCTTATAAAATTATCATTTAAAAATAAAAATAATTTAAAAAATAAAATATAATATAAAAACAAGTCAATTACTTGACTCAAGAGTTATTGTTAACTGAAGGTAAGAATAAAATTTTAACTAAAACTAGCTAGAAAAATAAATAATTATGATCTAATGTAAAACCATCTATATTTTTATTATTTATTTTCATATATATTATAATTATGAATATAAATATTAAAATAAATAATATAATAACCTCAAGAAGTACAAACAAAAAATTAGAATAAATAATATAAATGATGTTGTATTAATTATATTTATAATTTACTTTAGACAAAATAAATAATATAATTCAAAATTTTGATAAATTACAAAATTAAAGTATTTAATGATAGTGATAATATTTATAACATCTAATATCTAAGACATATGTGTGTAATTGAATTATATAAAAAATTATCTATTTATATGTATGTTTGTTCTGTTCAATAATATATACTTCCTTCGTCTTTATATATAAAGTATTTTTAATTGAATCTCACATATCAATGAAGGTTTGTTATTTAATTGAACTCATATAAAAACACAATAACTTTTTCAATTTTACTTCTAATAATGTCATAATTAATATCATGATAGTGGTAGAGAAAACATATAATTAATGATATATTTTATTTTTCAAGATAATAATAAAATTATCTAATTATTCAAAAATATCACCATCACCCCTTCTAGTTTGGATCAAAACAAGCTTCTAGAAAACACTTTATATATGAAGATGGGGGAATTATTTAATTATGTAATAATAAATTTTATTTTCATTCTAGCTTAATGTTAAAAAGGTAGGACACAAATAAAAAATGTCATGGGTTCGAACCATTTGTGGAATGAAAGTAGAAGTTAAAATTGATATTGAAAAATAGTTTTGAGTATGATATTGCATTTTGCTCACCACGTGGAATAAATAAGTATGCTCATGTTTTTTAAACTAGACTAAATTAGTACTCCTTTTATTTAAAAATATAAAATATTTTTAACTGAATCTCACTCCCAATAAAGTAATTTTTTACTTTCAAACTAACTTTATCTTTTCATATTTACACCTATTAAATACTCTATAATAAGTATAAACTCATTATTGATAGTGGCATTTTTGAAAAAAAAAGAGAGGAATGATTATACCTCGAAAGACTAAAAATATTTTACATTTTTTAACATCCAACTCCTTAAAAAATTTCTTACATTTTTGAACGGAGGGAGTAATTTTATAGTTGAGATAAGATACTGGAAATATATAATCAGTTTTCCTTTAATATTTTAAAAGAAATTTTACCAAAAAATATAAATATGGTTATTTAATTTTATATTAAATTATACTTATTTTACTATATAATATAAAACTAGAAATATTTTTGCATCAGTCCTAAATATGAATAATATAACCCCTATGTTGATTGATGCACATCGTTAGTTACCTTTTAAGTTAAAAAACTATAGATTTATTTGATAATATAAATTTACTTGAATAGAAAAAATTTTTTCAAAATAATGAATTAATTTCACTGTTAGATTTAGTATGTTGTCCGAAATTATGTGAATGGTCGATTTAAATTTATTATATTGATTTTTGAATTTTTATATTTTATAAATTTGAAATATATTTTGTAGAAAAATTGCATAAAAAAGTTATATTTGTTATGGAACATGATGATAAAATGCCACCAACATATATAAATAACAACTAGGTCCTTTAAAATATTATAATTTCTTTAAAATCTCTAGATATCTTCTCAATATTATTTATTTTAGATTAAATGACAAAGCACCTATTTGGTTTTTCGTTTGCAATGTCTAGAGCTCATTTGACAAAAATCAATTTAGTGAAAGTTAGTTATTATAATAAAATTTATATTTAAATGTATTTTTTTTAAAAGTCAGTTTAGTAAACTAAAAGTTGTTTGAATTATATATAATAAAATGTGATTTTAATTATTTATTAGTTTTTTTAATATTATCTCTTTTTAATATTTGTTTTTTTATTTAGATAATTTTTTCATTGGAACATATGTTTAAATATGAAAAAGTTGAATTTTTTAATTTCTAATCAAAGTTATTGAATTAACCATGCTTCTTAATTTGATCTTGGACAAATTCACTTACTTAATCAAAAGGTATAATGCAACTGGTGTTGAAGTCTTCATCATACATTTTAGGGAAAACATGATTTCACATCTATATACTTTACTCATATTTTATTATTGTTCTATGTACTTTTTTTAGTGTTTTTAATTTCTGTAATTTTATTTTTTATTGCTTTAGATTTATCTATAAATAAAGCACAGAAACTATAGAGGAATTTAAAATAATAAAAAATAAAAGTACAGAAATCAAAAATATTAAAAAAATATAAAAATTAATAATAAAATGTGAGCAAAGTGTAAAGGTATAAAATTATAATTTTTCAATAATTTATTTATAATTTAATTTTTGAGGAAGGGTAATGATGGAAGGAAGGGTAAAGAGGTAGAGTAATAAATGTTGGAGAAGCGTCAAAGCAGGGAATGTTCTTTCAGATGTTGAAAAGCCCCAGAAAGTAAAGTTAGCCAAATTCATATTTCGGTCTCATTTCAATATACATTTTCAAAGTTAGTTTGCATGATAATAAATATTCAAACAATATTTAATTTTTAAAAAATAAAAAAGTATTTTCTAAATGTTAAAAGCTGCAAAATTAAATGGACCCTAAATTACCTCCAGTTTAACATAAAAAAAATAAGTTCATGTAAAAAAATATTATTTTTTATTTAATTCTTATTATTCACAGAATAAAAGTTATAATTGTTTAAGTAAAAATTATAATTGATTATTTTCAAAAACTTAAACTTTAATAATAAAAAAAATTATATGAAAAATTATAATTTATTATTTAATTTTTATAATTTATATAATAAAATTTATTATTTTTTAAACGAAAGTTATGATTAGTTATTTTTAAAAATTAAAACTTTAATAATAAAAGAAATTTTATATAAAAAATTATAATTTTTTATTAAATTTGCGTTATTCACAAAATAAAAGAATTGAAAAAATGAAGCCACACTTATTATTTTTATTTTAAACAGGAAATAATTTAATCATGTAGTTTAAAATTATTAATATCAAACTTAAAGAAATTATAACATTTTCAAAAACTTAATTATTGTTTATATATTTTAAAAAAGATTTATTATTATTTTTTCTATTTATTCCACGTCCATAAAGCGGAGTGCATGCCTTGAATTATCGCGGCGTACAGGACAAAATTGAGCTCCATCATTCATTGCCCTTCCCTGCCCTGCCCCGCATGATAAGGCGCTACATCATTATTACAGCTAACGGACGTTGCCTCACGTAAGTAAAAATCATGGTTTCGTTTTTTATGACCCCAACTCCCCAACTGCGGTTCGGTGTGGTGTGGCGTGGTGTGGTAATTCCTTGAAATTTAGTTTTTGAACATCGTCAATAAAACAAGTTGTCATGCTTAAAAACTTAAATTTTATTTAAGTTTGGCAAGTAATTGTATGTTACTCTCTTCATTTCAAATTTTAAAATACTTTATGACAAAATTTTATGTATTAATAAATCTTATTAAATATTCAACAACCTTATTTTTTAAAAAATAAAAATATATTTTTTTAAAAATATCCTTTCATTAATATATCAAAAAAAATCAAAGAGATGAGATTTGAATAGAGAGAAAAAGAGTCCTATTAGAATAAATATCTATTTAATGAAATATTAATATTTTTAACGTATCTTATATTTTGAAACGTCGAATCTATTTTAAAAATATCTTATAATTTGGGACATATGCAGAATTTATAACTAATAATTAATCACACTTATTATAAATTAATGTTATTTTATATTAAATTAACTGAATAATTACAATACGTTAGAGCGCCAGTAAAAATGATAGAGACATGACAAAGTCAATGAAGTTGAATCCCGGGTGACAAATATCCATTACGCTCAAACTTTGTTTCAATATAGACACAATTTAGATATCAAGTTTATAATCTATCTAACTAATTGTCTTTTAATGAATAATATCATAACTTAAAATTTTTAAGACTTTTTTTATAAAATAAATTTCAAATTATATAAATTAACATATAAAATAATTTTCCGGTTAAAGAAATCTGAAACAAATTAAATTCATCCTCTATACACAAGTGAAAATTCCTAATTTATTTTTTGATTTTATCTATAAGTCATTTAAAAAAAACCTTAAATTTGACGTTTTGCTTCAAGAAAATAAGCATCAACCCACTTGAATGAATTGTTGGCATATAACCTTAAATTTTACTCAAATTTATATTATGCCATAAACATATATGATAAAGTTTTGAGTTTGTGTGTTTTTTTTTTTTGGCAAATAGGCGAAAATAGTTAAGAAGTTATCAATCAAGAGCATTCAATAACTTAAAATGATAAAAGTGCATGTATGCTCTTGAAATTATTTTTTCAATACATCAATGACTGAATTGTTAAATTTCATATATCAAACATAATAGTCAACATTTTAAAACTTAACAATTGGGTCATAGATGCATTGACTAAAATAATTTTATGGTAGGTATTCAAACATTTTTTTTCTCACTTTAAGTTATTGGATATTCTTGACCAATCACTTCTTGAATATTTTTGTTCCTTTATTTTTTTCAATGTGAAATGCAACGTCACAATAATATAATTGAAAATTAAAATTCATAATGAATAGATGTATGCAAAGGTCTAACAAGGGGATAAAAACATACCCTTCTTATATTTTTAGATGAAATTTGAAGACGTAAAATAAGTAAGGGCATAGATTCATTTTTACTTTTAAATTTTCTCTCAAGGAGCATTGGATATCTTATATTAATAAGTGAGATACTTTTTTCTCAACTTGTTTTTTTGAGGAGCAAAATTTTTTTTTTTTCTGTTAGTCAACCATTAGCTTTACCATTTGTTGTTGGTGTGGCATATACTTGTGGCCCAAACACAATAACAAATAAGACTTTGATAATATCATTTGGTGTTAATTTGTCCATAAATTTTTTTAAAAACATTAGGCACCTTGAACTATTGTTAAAATATTAATATTTTAATATTTAATAATTTAAATATTATAATTTATAAATATTCATACAAAATTTATAAATTATTTTTTAAATATTAACAACTTAAAGTAGTTTTTGAAAAATGTACATATGACTTATAATTTTTTCTATATTGATCATGTTTTTAATACTGATTAAATATCTTAAATTTTGTAGGTCATTCTCTCTATTTTTTAGGTCAATTAACAATTTTTTTAAAATATTGCACCATCTAAATTTAATATTTTAATATTTTAATATTTTATAACTTTGTATTAAAAGTGGAGGAATTGGCCTCCAAATTAATGAATAAAATGAACCTTCAAATTAATGGAGGGATTTTCCCCTCATTTCTTCATTATTCTCTTTTGAAGTAGCTCTTTTGTAGTATATTAATGGAATAAGTAATATCATTTAAATGAGCAACTTAAACTAGTATTTTAAAAATGTATATGTAACTTATAATTTTTTATATATTGATCATGTTGAACTTAAACATTTTTGTTGGCATGTCGGTTGTAGTTTGTCACATTTCTGATTTTATCTCCAAACACTATATTGTATGGAGAGTATTAAATTTAAATGATTCAATATTTAGGAGGAAAAATATTAATTTACCAAAAAAATTGCAGAAAATGACTTTAAAATTTAAGGAATTTAACCAAAATTAAAAATATGATTGATATATAAAAAAATTACAAGTCATTTATAAATTTTAAAAAAACTAGTTTCAATTATTAGTATTTAAAAAATAATTTATAAAATTTCAGAGAATATTTTAAATAATAATATTTAAATTATTAAATATTAAAATATTTAATATTTTAATAATATTTATTTTATTTTATTTTAATAAAATTTCAGGATGCCCAAAGTTTTCGGAAAAAGAGTTGGAAGAATTACATACAATTCCCACACAACATATTTAATTACTGCAAGGTTACTTAATTATCAATAGACCTTATATTAATTAATTGTATTGAGTGATGATACTTTAAAATTATTCTCCTAAAATAGATTAAGAGCAAATTAATATTAAAGAACATAGTCAGAGTCTTATTTATTGCTGCGTGAAAGTTCCATGCACATATTATTATTTTTCTCACTTATCAGTGGTGCACAGTACTTCTTGAAAAATACCTAGAGATAAAAATGAATCTTAATTAATGATATAATTAATGACGTTTTACTTTGTTTACTTCCTCTCCATGTGCATGGACGTGTCTTGTGGTATTATTTTTAAAGAAACATAGAACACTTCTTTACCACTGTTAAGCTGTGTGATTTTCTTTTCTTTGGTTCGGATTAAATCTTTCTGGTCACGATGAGAGAAAGCATAAAAAGAAAAGGTAGAATCGAAATGTAAAACAGGAAACTTGAATTTGTGGCAACTACTGTTGATTTTGACCACTGCAGTTTTCTTAGCCTCCTCACCTTCCTTAACTGCGCAACCTTTGTTCATTCCCCAAGAAATTCGTGCTCCTGCGTCCATGACTTCGCTTTTCAACAACGCCCATATTATATATTTATAATATATTGGGTCACTATATATACATAAATAAACATAAAAGGAAAAGAAATAAAGATAAAATGTGAAAAGATAATTGCGCGCCCGTGTCAATCGCACGACTAGCATCAATTATTTCTTCTCCCTCGCTCACAATTTACAATGAATAGTGATATAAGGATTTTTTATGGACATGTATAAGTGACATTTGAATTCGAAATATATATATATTTTTTAATTTTAATGAGCTTTCAAAATCTGATTTACTTAAATTTTCATTCATATAAAAATAAAAATAAAAATTATATATGGAACGGAAGTGGTTCGGTGAAGATATTTGGATAAACGTATCGGGTGGTCCGGCAAAGGGGGCATACAGCAGCCACAATTTCATCTCACTGTCTTTGGTTTTGCACCATACTTACAAAAGAATATAATTATTTTTCCACAAAATTAATATTATTTAACCACTTTTATATGTAGTGCTTCTGCTTTTCCCTGCTTTATTATTTTTGTTGGCCAATCACATATCCTTTCGGTTCCTTCAGGCTGCAACTCCTCTCTTCATAATTTATATATTGCCTTTTACATTTGCTTCCCCTTTGGCCTGTCCACGAGGAGCGTCCTCCTTTGGCTTGTCCACATCTATCATATTATATCAAAATTTTCGCCCTTATCTATAAAATGATTGCAAACCTTGCTTGTCTTATATATGACTTTGCTGGAGTCGTTCGGAATTCCACATGCCACGCTTTATCATGAAACAGTGTAGTACATTAATTTAAACATGGATTGCTTTTTCTTATCATGTAAATTAAATATAAGATACGATAAATTTTTAGAACCCTACCAAAATTATTATCCATAATGCTTACAAAGAAATTAAAGAAAATATAACTTTTAATCCTTGATTTTTTTAATTATCAATTCAATTCATAAATTTTGACTCATAACAATTTAATCCCTTTTTTTTTGAGTTTGAAATAATTCAATTTTATAATTTTTAATTTAATACAATTCAATTCCTATAATTCATCAGCAAACTATAACAATTGAGTTATATTAAATCAAAATTCAAAAACTAAATTAATAATTGAGACAAACTTTAGATGCTAAAAGTTATATTATCCAACAAATTATTATTGATTGCTAGTTTGTACAATTTAATGGTAAATAATTTTTTCTTCATTAGAGAAAATAAAATCCATGTATTTCTATAAATTAAAATCACTTAAATTTTGTGTTATTTGCAAACCACGCATAATATACTTATTTTTTCGTATTTTATACTCTATAAAAAAGAAAAAAAAAACATGAGTCTGGTGTATAAAAAGAAATTCCATTGCCGAGTTCCTTGTGGTCTAGTGGCATTGGCAACCCCTCCTTTGATGAGTAGGTTGTGTGTACGATCTTCAGGTTAGGCAAAAGAGTGATGGATGTGTGTTCTTACTTCCTACCTATGAATATGAGTATGAATATGGATTCATGTGTGGATATAACGGGCAATTGCCCCTTTGTTGGGGTGGTGTTCCAATTGAGTGGAGACCGCACGGCCTGAAAAGTTTGGGAAAGTCATACATAGGCTTCTGCTAGATTGGGCCTTGTTTTGAGAGTTGGAGAAGCATAGGCTGCCAGGTGGATCTGCTTAGATCCAAACTCAGTTTCGGCCCATTGACTGAGAGTCAAAATAATTTCTCTATTCACATATGTTTGGCAAATTAATTTTAGAGAAAACATAATTTAGATTCCTATATTTTACTCAGCTATTAATTCATATAATTTGCTTACATTTTATTACATGTCTTTGCACTTTTTTTCTCAATATTCTAAATCCTATAATTTTATTTTTTAATATTCTGAGTCCCTAAATGAATAATATGAGGATTTTGGAGGGACCCAAAATATTAAAAAATAAAAATATAAGAATTTAAAATATAAAAAAAATGCATGAATCTATAGTAAAAGGTGAACAAAATGTGAAGATTTAAAGTTATGTTTTTTTTTAATTTTAAATACATAGATTGATTAATAAACATGGATAGATAATAAAAAATAGATCCAGTCCTTGCACAATAATTCAAGAAGGGCGACGAGAGAGAAGAATGTATTTTATATTCAGCAAAAGCTTGGTAACGGTTGACATTTGACAACTTATTTTACGCACTTCTTTTCACTACCTGCTCCTTCACATAGAAAAAACCAATTTGGACTTCTAATTTCTCAGCCTCACATCACGCCAACTGACCAAAGGTAAATGATTCCACGATAATCTTTTATTATTATTGTTATTGTTGTTATTATTATTATTCTCAATGTTAAACAAAGTAAGAAACTTTTTTTTTAGAGTTTGGATGTTAAAAAATATAAAATATCGTTTTAATTTCAAAGTATAATTAAAAAAAATAACTTTGAATCCTCGCATTTTATTCTTATTTTATTATAAGTTTCTACATTTTTTTTTTGAGTTTTAAGTTCTTATATTTTTATTTTTTTGATATTCTATATCTTCAAATGAACAAAGTGTTGGGACTTTGGAGGGACCAGAACACCTAAAAATAAAAGTGTAGGAACCCATAGTAAAACGTTAGCAAAATGTAAAAATCTAAAGTTATATTTTTTTTATAATTAATGTATTTTTTAAAAAATATTCCTAATAAATAAATCACTTTGTAATTATTTTAAAATAAAATACTTAATACTCTAATAAACAGGGGTAGATACGAAAAGATGGTTTTGATTTGAAAATAACTAATTATTATATTGATGGGTGATTTAGTTAAAAATATCTCACATTTTTTTAATAAAGAAGGTATATCATTACTATTTTGAGTTTGTTTGTTTAAAGTATTTTTCATGAAAGATACCTTTTTAAAAAGTGTTCTATTTTATAAAATTTTATTATGTTTGTTTAAAATTTCAAAAATAATCAGAATTAAAAAATATATTTTTAATTATTTTTAGAAGTTATTTAAATATTTTCTAGATGTGATAGATAAAAAAAATATCATAAAAATATGGAGATACATAAAAATATCATAAAAATTTAAAATAAGTAAATAATAAATTATTTTAGAAATAAAAATTCACGAAGAAATAGTAAAATCTAAAAGATGATTTAATAATAATTAAATTTTATTATTATAATTAAATATAAAATAATTTATGTCAAATGAAATGTAGATCTTTCAATAGAGGACGCAAATTTTTTTATTTGGATAAATTAAAGAAGGGCCGGTTGATTCAAAGTCAGACCACACAAAATACGCTGATAAATTGAATCAATTGCTTGCATACCTGGCTTTAACCATTTTTTTACTATTAAACTGATGAATGCGAATCAAGTGGAATCTGTCAAATCATTATAAAATTAATTAATAATGATAATGATATGGTAGCTCTAAACTACGAATAATTTGGTTGCCATGATATTTTTTTTATTTAATATTCGTGAAACAAACTTGATGACTCTATCTCCCCTCAATCATAATGGGAAAACAATTAAAAGTTGGGAAATAGAATTACCGCTTAGAAAATTTGGCATTAATTCCGGGAATTTACAAAGTAGAAAAAAATAAAGATAAGGACATTCGGAACTCAACAGTCAACACACAAAGGCATCATAATTGACTTCCCTAATTACCCTCAGAGATTTCTATGTACTTACACTTTGAGTAAGCAATCAGGTTCGGCGAGAATATCGGGGGTATTTTGGAGACGACGCACAAAAAGCAACCGCTACTCTGGGCACTCTCAACGTCTCAACGGTGTGCCGAACTATTCTAATTTGATCTCCTCTGAAGAACTTTGAAAGCACAAAGAACAAAAAGAGCAAGACGACCACTCCGCAGAGAGAAAGATAATCGCGCTCTTCACTCACAGAAGGTGACTCTTATGGCGCCTTTTTTCCCCCTGCTTAAGGGTTCTTGATTGTCGCTACTCTTTTCGAATTTGCCTTGCTTTTTATGTTTGTTTGATTTCCTGGTTTTTTTTTCCCCTTTTGTCCATGGCATGATAATGCTTGTTTCTTGAATTCCAATGTGCGTCGAAGTTCTTGATTCTTATGTTGTTCTAATGACTACTTTTGCTTTTTATATATCTGAAACTAGGAAAAGCATTCTGCCAACCAACCTTGTTTTTCTTAGACTAGGACCACTCTCTGTTTTCCCCCTCTTGACTTTTGATTTCAATTTTTCTTTTCAATACGATCCGATCGACTTTCCCATATTGATCTTTCGGTGCCAAGTTTCCAGTTTCCCTGTTTTACGATGAATTATTGGGTCCACGAGATTTATAGGAATTAGAGATGGAGACGATCTTGAAGCATTGGTGAAAGAAAAATTCAAAAACTGGGCTTTTCCGCAGTACTAATTTCATTCAATCAAATTAAAGGGACTTGCCAGGAACTCTAATGACCCTTTTTGTGTTTTTAACCATTCTCCATTGTTTTTGCTCTAGTTTCATTCAAAAAAAATAAAAAAAATAAAGGGGCTTAATCACCAAAGGAAAAGTCTAAAAAGGGCTTCGTCCTGCAGAGCCAGCTAAAACTCGAATTCTTCTCTAGGGATAAGGTCCGATATATTACTGCGTCATGCCGTTGCTGCTAGGTCTTAACTTGCCATAATGCCAGAATCATCCTATTGAAAGACCCCATTAAAGCTTATTTTGGGGTTCTTCTTACATCGAGTTTGACTTATTTTCATTATTGTCAAGAAACTTGAACTAGTTGGATTGAATCATTGCAGAATGGAGTATCAGAACTTTGGAAGGCAACAGAGATCTAAAGGGGCCAACATGAAGCAGGCACTACTGGTGATGCTGCTTGTGATTGGCTGTGCTTGGTTGATGTACCAGATTAACCACCCAGGAAAGAAACCAGACAACCTATGGTGGTCTGCCCAAGCCTGTTGAGCAATATGGGCTAGTTTCCTTGGGGCGTTAAAGGGACACCTTCATGGCTGTATGAATTTCAGTTTCCTACCTTAGGAAAAGTACATATAGGAGAACCTGAGAAGATCAATGGTGGAAGGAACGATAAAAATTCTGGAAATATTGATGATAGATCAAGCAGAAGCGAGTCGCGATGACAAAGGGGAAGGCCAATTTGGAGAACTCTAAGATACCTTTTTTCAATGATTCTCAGAGTAATGAGAAGGAAGCAGAAGTACAAATTAGAGGATCACCAAACGGTATGCAAACTACAGATGAGAATGAACACAGAACCAGATGGCTCCATTAAGGAAAACGAAGAGGTTGAAGAACCTAAAACCTTGGCAGTTCAGGATTGGGCACATATATTTGATGATGAAAATGGTGTTCCTCCTGATGTTAATGACACTGAGGCAATAGGCGGCGAGGCACAGATAATGATAGAGATGGTGCATGATGGACACATATCCAATGATAGCAAGGAAAATGGAGAAATCAAAAGCAACCTTTATGAAGTCAAATCTTCGTCTTCAGAAAACGAGAATTTTGAAGTGACTTTGAGAGGCTCAAAGTCGACGGGCGTAATAGTTGATCCAGACCGTAAATTCTCAAAGTGCCATTGCTCATGTCGATACATGAGTTCTGAAAAATGTTAACTCCGTTTTCATAATTGTAAATAAGAACTCAGAATCACTAGGTGTTCATTAGCAGCGCGAACAAAAAGCTGCGAGCGACGGAATATCTTTCTTTCTTTCTCTTTCTATTTCTTATTTTTCTAGAAGAAACAGTAGCTAGCTGCATGATTTTTGA
>NW_026556216.1:0-39694 GCF_029017545.1 Prosopis cineraria | reverse complement strand
GGCCTTCAGTCACATTTGGGTCACACAAATCCTCTCTTCATATCCATTCTTCCACCCGTTTATTTTGTCCCTTGCAAATGATTCATAGATTTCTACCCAAAAACAAACAAAACAAAACAAAACAAAATGATTCACAGATTTAGAGCCTGTTTAATTTTAATTTTAATTTTTTATTTTTAAAAATCATTCTGTAATATAATTTTTAAAATTATTTTTAAAATAAAATAAAAAATTTTTAGTTATGTTGACTAAAAAAAATTTTGCAATTAAAAATAGATTGATAGTGATAGTTAATGGTAGTGATTAATAATAAAAATTGATCAAGGTAACTATAATTTTTAATAATCAAATGTAGTGTATTTTAAAAATAAAAAAATAAAACAAAAACAACTTAAATTTGTTTCTATTTTTTGTTTTAAAAACACAAAATAAAAACAATTTTGAAAATAATTAAATGAAAAGCATCCATCCAAATGAATTTTTAAATTCTTTGTTTTTAAAAACAAAAAAATAAAAATAGAAAACAAACAAGCTTTTAGTATACAAAATAAATCTCCGTTGCTCAATCTCTAATTAGTAGATAAAAAGTTCTTCATCTGTGTTTTTTTTTTTATGGGTTTGTCTCTGCTTTTTCTCTTCATTGTAAATCTAAATCATTCAAATTAAATTTATATTTATAAATTTTTAAATCTAATTTAACAGTTTAGACTTGTACTGATTCTCCTTTTCTCTCCTTTGTAAAGGAAAAAATCCAACTCTTTTTTTTTTTTTTGCCAAAAGTTCTCCATCTTTGTTAAAAATGCCGTTTTCGAACCCCTTTAATGATTTTTTTTAAAACAAAAGATATTTGAGAACCCTAATACTTCGTTTTTTTTTTATAAAGATGTTTTTTATGTATTATAAAAAATCTAAAAATTGAGTATTCATTCGTTATTAGTGAATAGCGTGATTTTTTAACAGATTTTTGTCTCACACATATTTATACATTTAAACATATGGATAATATATTGATGTGAACCCTCCCTCGCTATTGCCCCTCTCCGTTTTTCAAATGGGAGGATTTGGAAATGGTGGTTGGGTTCAGAAATTGGTTTGACTTGAATGGGTGTATACGCATTTGCATTTGGCTTGATAGTTTAGCCTCTCGAGAGTTTATACTAACGGATAATTGACGTCTCATTTCCTTTAGTTATAGAATTAACTTCCAACAATTACAATTAAAGATATATCTGCTTGTCATTTTCAGCTAAAATCATCCTTACACTTGTGCACGTGAAAAGAAAAGGAATGAGTAGGATGGAAAGGTAACGCGGCACAAGATGCTACGTGGACGGCATAGCCAGTACTCTTCCTTTCAACATATCATATAAGCATCCTTCTCTCTGTTGACGGACGCCATTTAGAAAGGAGCTGAAGAAATTCAAGTGGGTTTGAAAAATTTGAACTTGAGTCCACTATTGACCATGCTCCAGACGCCTCCTATCGAGAAGGCTAAGCTAAAAGCAACCCCCAACCAACCCAGAATCCAGTTGAAATACCAATTGAAGCTATATTTAGTTGGCTGTTTTATGAGGACCCACATGAAGCAAGGATATGCAAAGGTGACTGGAAGAGTGAGTCCTCCTAACAAACCAGCAAGGCTAGAGAGGAAGGGAAGGGCCACTCCTATGAAGAAGTTGACAAATCCATAGAATACTCGGAATCCTGATCTCACCCATATGGAGCATGGACGATTTGTTCTGCTGGTGTACCCTGCTTCGAAACTGTCAAACACCGGCATCGAGTATATTTGGAAGCTACTCAAGCAGTTAAACACAACCAGAAGGAAAGTCAATGCCAGTAGCGCTCTTGTAATTTCATGACTGTGAAATGCGTATAGAGCGCTCAGCATCCCTCCTGAAGGCATCTGTCACCAAACAAGAACAATATCAAAACCGTTTATCCTTTCCATACAGTGAGCCTCAGATTTAGTTTAGTGGACTTACGAGATTACCATAGGCCCAAAAGCCACCTATAGCCACTGGGAAGAGGCACATTGCGATGAAGAAATAAGCAACCTTGGCTCCTTTCCACATCGGCACGTGAGCTGGGTGCTTAAAGGTTGATGGCATTGTTGCCTGAAGTTAAGAAGCCAAGAGATGAAGTCAGCTTTAAAAGGTGAAAGAAAACAGATAAATGCGACGATGGCAGCTCATTTTAGTACCTGAATTTCTAGGACCAAGTTGTGGCCTCTGAAAGCGAAGGCTACAATTCCAAGAGCATTCAGGGCAGAAAAGGCCGAAGCAGAAGAGGATGATAAAGAAAGGGGATGGTAAGAGATGGAGGGTGGCCTAGGCTGGCTCACCGAGAGAAGCCAGACCATGGAGGAGTAAGTGATGGCAGTGACAGCCCCTACAAGGGAGAGGCCTGCAATTGAATTCAGGTTTGGAAGCTGAGATAGAACAATGGACAGAGAAGTGAAAACGAGGTACCACTCCACTGTAGTCAAAGGATTAGAGGTACAAGCGGGACCACAAACTATTTGGAAGAACAGTTTCATGGTCTCTCCACCCACGAGAATTAAAGCAGTTGCTGTTCCCGCGGACAGATAAATAGTAGGGAAGAGTGCAAGCCATACGCCTAACTTTTCCCCTGCCAAACACTCAATCAGAACAGTTTGTCTATTAGGACGCTTATATAGCATTCACATGCACACACTTTCTTTTATGGTGTTCGTGCTTGATCGTTTCTCTATTTGACAGTTTGACTAACCAGCTTGTCCTATTACTGGAAGGAGGTATTCACAACAACGAAAACTCATATATGCTTCTTTAGTAAAGTAGCTTTTCATACCAATATTGCAGAACCAGCTATAGTAAGAGTCATTGCTGGGATAGTAACGTACGTACCAAATGCTGCTTGTGCAAGCTCCAAATATCTGTTATACCTTTTTCCTGGAACTGCTTCGTGTAGCTGTATCAGAATCCACAAAGTGTAAAGCTGCCAACAATATGCAATCGTTAAGGAAAGAATTCCCCAACTCCTGAAATACATTTGGAAAGAATAGTTCTATGTGAGCCTCATAATATGCTTCCATAAGCCACAACTTAACTAAACTGATGCTAATCCACGTACAGACCTGCGTCTAGTATATGGAAACAAAAGAATTGTCTCAGTAAACATCCTCAAAAATTACTGCTGCAGTCTGTGTTATATTTGGGAGTGTTTTATTTAACCTCTGATTTGTTGCTTTATATAATGAAATACATGGATATTACGTATGGCAAGTTCTGGTTGAAAATAGATATTAAGTAAGATTAAATATGTTCTAGCATAACAAAGATAATTTCTTAAAAAAGGAGAATAGTGGTCAAAGTACTGGCAAAAAAGATGTAGCTAGAGCAATGACTAGCATTGGGGACCTTTTGTCCATGGAGGGTATATTACGAATTACGACTTCCAAGTGGACCCACGGCCAAGATGGCCTTTAGCTCAAAATTGTTGTACTTTGGAAAGAGCAAAAGATAAAGTGGCAGAAATCATCAAATCACTTGTCTTGAGCGTGTTTCTTTCTTCCATTCATACCGTCAAATCCATTGATTAACCTCGATACATGGAAAAAGCTTACATCCCTTAAGGACCGAATCTCAGCTTTTCTAAGCTTTCTTTCGTAATTCTAAGACTGTTCTAACAAGTTGTGAGGCGGTGGAGCTGCAAAACTTGTTGCAGATTAAATAAGAGCATCTGGTCATAATGTCATCAAGAAGGGAAAAAAGTTTCTGGCCACAAGAGAAAAAGGAAACAAAGAAACTTCCAATGCGATTGACTAAAAACATACTACGAGGTGAAATTTAGTAAACACAATTTTAGAGGCATTCTGGCAATATTTTGAGGTGAAATTTAACAGAACAAAGACGACTGAATGATGCGTATCAAGGATATATGGAAGCTTGATGGCTGAGAAGCGAAATGCAAATATTAACTACAAGGTTATGGAGCAAAAACAAGGGAGATGAAAATCACTTTCCTCAGACGAATTTAATATCGCAGGAGACTCGCAGATGCATGTATTCCGGAAAAGAAATCTGCTGGCGAGAGCAACAGTCAAAGAAGCAGAAAGCTAGGAAGGACTCAAATACACTGTAATATGTAACTAGAGAGAGATAAAGTGCAGGAATGAGATTAAAAACTAAAAAGCACTCTTCATTATTGGAAGTCTAGTTTCCCTCTCCGGTCAGAGGCAGAGAAAGAAGAAACATGTCAGCGATGGAGTGAAGAAAGCGAAGGAATCTTGACGTACCAGCCGAGATAAGCGAAAGCAACGGGCAAAACCAAGGCTTGGAAGCCGACCCCGGCATTGAGGTTGTGAAACGCAGCGTAATGAGCATTTCCATTGCGCGACTCCGTGATGGGAAGCCACGCATCCTGAGGGTTCAGCTTCGTGAGGTGGCCCACCTCCTCCAAGTAACCCTTCATGTTTATGAGCACCCTCTTCATCGGCGTCCCTATGGGGCTCAGGAACCTTGGCGATATCAGCGACGTCGGAGTCCAGGCGTTCGACGACTTCGCCTCCTTCAACGTCAGCCTCGGCGACCTCTGCCCCGACGGCGTCTGCGTCTCCGGCGTAGCCGGTATAGATATCAAGTCCGTCTCCGGCCGCTCGTCCATCTTACTCTACTCGCGTGGGTCCCCACTTCCTTGTTTTAGATCGTCTCAAGTAAAGTCTATAGCTACAGGTGAAATGTAGTGAGGGGGAGGGGGAGAGGGAGAGGGAAATATAGAGCGCCAGAGGAGAGAGGGAAGAGGGTGAGTGTGAGAGAAGAAGGGGAAGGCCCGGGAACGAAGTGCTGTAAAGTGACATGGTTGGTCAAAAGAGATCAAATCATTTTTTTTTTAAAGTGGAAAAGGAGATCAAATCTGAATGAGAATGGTGCATCTTCGAGTGATGTGGCCATTTTTGGGGGGTGGGTCCGACGAATTTTAATTTATTTTTTTTAACTTTTTCTGGATATAAAGGTTCCAAACTGGTGGAGAACTAGGAGGGCATTTCAAAAGAGAAGAGAGAATCGGACGTAGAACGAGGAGAGGGGAGCGGTGAAGTAGAGTAGAAAATAGCAGCAAAACTTTAAAGGCCTGATTTTTATAAATTCGGCTCTCAAAAGCCTAATTTTTAAAGTTTAATTTTTTATTTTTTATTTTATTATTTAAATTCAGTCCTTTATAAAAGATTTAAGATTAAGCTCGCACGCTCTTTTTTAAAAATAAAATAAAATTAAATATTATAAATTAATTAAAATATTTTAAAATTAAAAAAATTAAATTCCTTTTAATTTTTAAAATTTAAATAACATACATTTAAAAGTTTAATAATAAAATTTAAATTTTAATTAAAAATATTTTTTTAAATATAAAAACACAATAATTATAAAAAATAAAAAATATCATAATTTTATATTATACATTAATATTTATTAAATTATATTAAATTAATTTTAAAATAAATTAAAATTAATAATATAATGTGTATGAAATTAGATGAGTAAGTTATTAATTTTAAATACATATTTTATTAATAATAATAATAATATAATATTTGAAAAATCGTCCATATTTAAATTTTTTTTTATAAGGTCTATTAAAATTAAATTCTTAAACTCGATTAAAAAAATTATTTTTAAAATTTAAATTTTTATTTAAATAGAACTATCAAATTTGACCTCGGATGAAGGCCCGCCGCCTCGAAGTTGTGGGAAGACGACATCGGAAAAAGGTGTGGCGGGAAAAGCAAGGGGACCTTTGATGTCAGGTTTTGCAGACACAAGCACGTGCCTCCACCTTTCAAAAAAAAAAAAAAACGAATACATGTTCCTGCGCCCGGCCCGTGCTGCCGAAGTCAGACTGCCGTGACTGATTGCACACCTATCATTTATCTATAATACTATACACTACAGATTCTTCAAACAAAATGAAAACGGGGGAGTTGCTTTTTTTTTTTTTTTTTCATCCCACGCAGAGGGGACTCATCTTAATCGTCGGAGCAGAAAATAGACCATTATGTGGATTTGTAAAATTTTGGTGAGTTAGCTTACGAAAACCTATTAGTGTCATGGCTGACTTTACAACTCAAAAGAACACGTTTATTAGTGTAATCACTGATAAATGAGCGCAAGCTGGCTAATAAAAAGGCATTAATAAACCTACAGAAAAAAGGAACAGAAATGTACAAAACAAAATGGCAAATAATAATTTTACATTGCAATACATATTCTCAGTTTGCATTTATGATATAGTGATAGATATTGCCTCCATTTTAAAACAACCATTGTTTAAATTTATGGAAACGATTATATAATTTATATTGTCTAAACTGTTAATATATTCGTATAAAAATAATTGTGCTTGGTCAAAACATTCTTATATTAACAAGTTACTTTTAAGCAAGCTAAGTATTTTGACGACAAAGAAAAATTCTTTTAAAAATATTTTTCATTGAAATTAAAACTCTGGAGCAAGATGATTATCTCGAAATCAATGTTTTATGGCCAGTGACGAACGTACAAAATTTTGTTAGTTGGGCCAAAATTTATATCAAACAATATTAGTATTCGACAAATATAATTATAAATATTGATTAAATGGATAAAAAATAATTTTGTTAAAATTAAATACACAATAAATAATAAACAACTATGAAATTATAATAAATTTTTAAAAAATTATCTTAATATAATAAAAAAAATAAAAATGATAGAATAAGTGGTAGCTATTAATATTAAACCATGATATCCTTTTTTAATCAAAGAATCATGCACTTCTAAAATATATTTTTTTAATATAAACCATTAAAAATACTTTACATATTGTTAGAAAGTGTTGCCTTTGAGTATGAATGAGTACAGCTTAAAAATTAAAGAATCTGGCCTTATTATATTTTAGAAAATATAGATTAATATTTTACCAGAGAAGTTGAAAAAATATTTAATAATATTTTATTATATACTTATATTTATAATATGAACCAACATTCTTTTTAATTTCTATACCTCTATCTCCTACAAAATCAGTATTAAAGATAATATTAGCTTTTGACTGAGAAAATGTTCGCGCAATAACGAGGGAAAACAGAAATTTAAAAAAAAATTGAGGAATGCAAGAGTAATTTTTTTTATCACTTTTTTCTAGAGGGGGCAAGTGAAACTTTTTTTTTATTATTAAACAAAGCCAGCATTCAAGACTTAATAACGATTACAAACCAGTTGGGTTTTTAAAGTAAAATCTTTCAAGTAAAACTCTTCACCAGCACAACTAAGACATGAAATTGGTATAGTGGGAGCAGCTACCCCATTGGCTTAAACTTAGGTCTATCTTTGTTTGTGACCCATACTGATCTAGACAATCAGACCGTCATCTAAATCAAGGTACGTAAAACCGAACCGGTTATTAAACCGGTCATGGCACTGGGTCACGGGTTAGTGGTTCAATCAGGGTTGAACCGGGGGTTGAACCGGTGGCAAACCGGTCATGATTAAAATAATACAATTTAAATAAAAAGACATTAATTATAAAAACATTCAACTAAATCCAACCACTCAAAAGTCTAACAATAATAAAATACTATATTTTTGGACTTAGCATGCTCTATCTCTAATTTTTTATTTTTTGACTTTAATTTTACTTTTTTTGTTATTTTTTTCCGAACTCAGAGCTCTGAAAAATTAAAAATGAAAAAAAAATTAAAAACGACGTCGTTTTGGGGTAAAAGCCTGAAAAAATATTAACCCGGTTAACCCAGTCAACCCACCGGGTTATCCGGGTTATACCGGGTTGAACCCGGGTTGACCGGGTTATACCGGTTCACTCCCTCACCGGGTTAAGTGCAAACCCAGACCGGACAGGGGACCGGTTCACCGGTTTCCGGGTTGACCCGGCCGGTCCGGTCCGGTTTTCAATACCATGATCTAAATACAAAAGCAACTCAATTTGATTGATCTATTTTAAAGATTGACATGCCCTAGATCGTTTTGAATTGGCTTTGACCAAACTAAAATTGATACTGTCATTTTGCCTTTTCACTCTTGTTTTAATAATAATTTTTTTATTTAATTTAAAAACATTAATGTCAATTTCCTCGTGAGTTGTTGCGTTAAAATTTTAAATAAATAATTTGTTTATTAATATTATATGAATTAAATTTTAGAGAAAATTGAAAATGCTTTCACTTTAAGGGGACAAGTAAGGAAAAAAGAACATGTATATGAAAAAAATGATGAAATTAAAATTTAATATGTTATGGCTGAAATAATTATCAATTGATAATGATACTGTCGATATTTTTTATGTTTAATATATATACATATATATAAATATATTTTTATTTGATTATTATGTCTTTGGCTTAATCACTAATTTAACAGATTAAACTATAAAAACTATAACTCCAACCTATTTGGATTGTTGTATGGTCTAGTTTTTTTTTTTTTTGCTTTGCTTGCACACTACACTCTTTCAAATGAAAGCTTCCCCCAACATACACACACCCTACCCTAATTTGAATTTGCCACCTCTCCCATTTTAGGGTGGCTTAGGTGCCACTAGGCCTACATGCTTTGACAATAAATTATTGTTTGAAGGAATATCAAAATTTTAATACAAGAATCGTTTAAAATGAATGTGAGTTAGCAGGTAAAAATGTCTCGAAAGTTTTTTAAAATGAGCCATAGGTATCCTTACCTTCCATGATGATTGATATTGCTTCAGATGTGTTCAAAGTGGAGCAATGTCGTCATTTCCTAGCCTTTAAACATTTGACTAATAAAATTTTCTTAACCTATAAAGGTTACACTTGCCACCCTTTTCCTTTATTTTTAGCTATCCACGCTCATCGTGTCCCTCTCTTTTGAAGTTCGAGCATTATTGAATATAGGAGTCATGTTCTTCCAATGATGGCTTGAGTTCAAGGAGGCAATGCCTTCAGGAGAAGTTGAGGAGTAGCAAAGCAATGGCACCGCTAGTGGGAGCTATGACGATGTAATGTTCACCTTGACATTACCAGAACAACACTCTAATACACTGTTGTGATAACCAAGATTAATTAAAATCCTTAAGAAAAGTCATAACAACCTAAGGATTTAGAGATATAATTTAAAATATTAGGATCCTAAGAGAACCTTTTTTAAAAAATTATTTGAGCTCAAATTATAGTTTAAAACAATTATGTGAGATCATATAAGCATGAAAACTAAAAACAACACTTAAAAAAATATTAGAATAATTTAGAATTTTCTAGGATTTGGCGTTATTTGTCGTGGCAAATGGCACAGAGAGCAAAGGCTCTCGCTTACACTTGCATTGCTACACGCTTGTCATGCGCATGTAACATTCCAGTTTTTAATTCCTTGATTTACTAAGCTTGATTATGATAGTTAAGTAAGTGACGTGGTGTCTAATCAGAGGAAAATAATAAGTGTTTTTAGTTAGATTTTTAGGTATAATTTAGGCCTAAAGTGAAATTGGGTCACTTAAGGACCAAAAAGTGGATAAAAACAAGTTAAAAAGTCTCTGTGCCACATGTTGTGGCATGTGCGTGGTGCCCAAGGTCATAAAGCAATAATTGTCTTCTCTATACCACATACAGCAGCGTGTGGGGACAGGTGCCGCAGTGCACGATGTGAATTCTGTAAAAATAAGTCTCGAACTGATATGAAAAATAGAAAGGAGAGAAAATGAAAATAAAGGAACTCATATTTGCTCTGCTAGAGCACAATCCAAGGGAGGATTTGAGAAGGTTTAAAGCTTTAAATCATCTAAGGTAAGATTTTTAAACCCTTTTTCTCCCTTTCTCTTTCACTTTCTCAAGGATTTGAGTTAAGTTTTGAATGAGGATGATGATTTTAGATTTCGGTCTATATAGGATATGGGTTCAAACCCATTGACTCAAATGTAGTTAATGGGAGTTGTTTAGAATATTTAAATATAAAATTAATGATTTTGATGGTTATTGGATGGTTGGTTCCATTAATGTTCGAAAATGGACATTAAATCTGTCATAATTATAGTTTTTGAGGTATTAATGGCAATGTGGGTATTCAATGAAGCTATATAGTGTTAAAGATATATAACAAAACTAATGGGTAGGCCCAAATATAAGCAACATGGGTATTGGGTAATCTAAAAAGGGAAGATTCGAGTTGCAATGTGTGAAATGGACAATGTTAATGAAAGTTAACTTAATAAATTATAGATTGAGCTCTTGGACACCTATTTAACTTGAAAGCTATAACATTAAAGAATAAACCTTTTATTTCTCAAATATTTTAGGTAACTAGGAAAACTCTACTTTACACAGTTATGTGTTAATTGTAATGTGGTGTTAATTATGTGTTCAATATACAAATTTTGACTTGTGAATGAGTTTATCATGCAATGAGACCTTTATTTATTTAAAAGCTTTAATATATAATAGACATGTTAAAGAAATTACCAAATGAGTTTTAAATTATAAAAGTGATATTCGAGATGAATTGCATGTTTATAATGTGTTTTGAATGAGTAGTTGATAATGGGCTTAATAAAGATAAGTAATTGAGATTAAAAAAAATATTTTTATGTGATATAAGTGAAAATAAGAATTAATGCTTACTTAGGTAGTGCACGACCATGAGCCCAATGTATTAATGTTGATATTGAATAATTGAAGTTGTTAAAATTGAGTGAGCATCGTCTATAGCATAATCAATGGGTGAAAGTTTGCTTAGGAATTAGGAGTAGAGAAAAATTCATATGATATTTAGGTTGGCTTCTGGTGTATGAGTGTATAGCCTTATCTCACAGTTTATTGAGGGACTATCTCATAGTTTGTCGAGGGACTAGAACCTAACTTTCTGCACCAGTTCAACGAGGAGAATAGCCTAGAGTATGAGCCACCTTAGAGATTCGAGAGTAGGGAAAGCTATGATTCGAGAGTAAATCATGTGATCTTTGATCGAGTCACATCTCACTATTTATGAGCTTGGGTAGTTTAATCACATAGACAAAGCCCTATTCAGTGTTATAACTCACGATTTCAATCTGAAAAAATATAGAGGGTATAAGATTGGATAATCATTGCCTATATAAACTTATGACGTTTTCAGTTGTGGTAAATCACATGTTGTGATGGGTCATGATCACATGTGCGAGTGTCTTGTAATTATGTACCTAGTATATGTGAGATGAAAATTGGTTAATTAGATTAATAAGTGTTGGTATGTGTTAAAGCATGTTTTAAGTACTTGGTTTCATATGCATGTGTTTGATTTACAATTGATATATAACTGCATATGATAAATCTTACTTTGGTTATTGAGTAATTAGACTCATTCTTTTTATTTAATATTTTATAGGCTCTAGCTTTGGTGCAGAGAGGAGAAAGGTTCAAGAGGCTAGGAATTAGATTTATTTTGTATAATAGCATATGGTTTCCAATTCTGGGTTGCATATAGTTGTACTTGTACTATTTGGTTATTATAAATGTTTGAATTGTATTTTAGGTCTTGAGTATTTGTGTATGGAAAGATATATATGTATTGCAAGTATACAAATGATATTTTAAACTTTTTACAATGGTTTTTTATTGCCTCCCCCTTGTGTTTTTGGTGAAAAAGGGATTGAGGAGTGATTTTCTGTTATGTTGTTATCTGAATGTGAATGACATGTTGTACTGATAGTCTTAAGCCTAATGGACATGGTCCGGGTGTTAAAAAATGCTCTTAGCACTTGTTTTGGGTTTTGAACACCCTTTGTTGTAAAAAGTTATGAAAAGTAATTAAAATGTGTTTGGGTGTTCAACTTTTTAGTGTGAGTTGTTTTAAAAGTGCAACCCATGCCATTAATTAGCTTATGAAAAGAGCTTTTCATAGGTATCAAGATCACATCATTCAGACATTGGATGGAGAATCAAGACTTGTCAGAAGTTTCCTAATTCTGTTATTATTTTACATGCAACATGCTGTGGCACGCGGCATAGAGAGTAACACATCACGTCATAGCATACATAAGCTGTGGTACATTGCCTTATTTCACAATAAACACATTGTTTTTCAAATGATTTTTATTTCTTTTACTTCTCTAAGGTATTTTATACTTTCGTAACTTATTTTTACTCTAACATATGATTTATGATTGATTTAAACCCATGTTGATTAAGAAAACTTGAAATTCCTTAATTTTAAATTAAAACTTGGTAATCTACTTAATGAGTTAGTCTTTTGATTACCATGAGTTTTATTGATTAATTATGTTTAATAGTGAGGGATATTACACGCTACGGCGCGCACCTGCTGTCATAGAACTCTGGACCAACTTCTAGAGCTCATCATTTTGCCATTTGACGTTCAATTTGAACAGTTTAAGTGTTCATACATAGCTCTTTGAACCTACTAACTATTGACATGAGTCTTATACCTAAATTCTCAACCATTAAAAAGTTAGACACCTAAATTCAAAATAATCTGTTTTCACCTCGTAACATACTCAAGGGTGTCCACAACACACAACCTTATGCTAATGGTCTAGGAACTACTTGAAGCAACTCAAATGAACCATACAAAACTTAATGGCCCAATCATATCAGATAAATAATAATCCATGCACAAAATGACTACTAAATCCTCATTTTACAATAATGGTAATGGGTGGCTAAAATTCATTAGTTATGTCACTTTAACCATTTCAATGCATAATTAATACAATTATTTCACTTGCATTGATATCTCGACCTCTCATAATAATTTCAATAGATATACACCAATATAGGTTGAGATACACACTCATACATCATAATTTTTCATGCAAGTGATTACAAACAATAAATGATCATAAGTTGGCATAAAATTCACATCATTCATTACAAAATGAAAATAACAAGGGAACAGAGCTATACAAACGTAGCCCTCAATTCTCAATAGTCCCTTCCTTCCCTTTGCCCCTATCGGAACCCTCACATGTAAAATATTATCATGGGATGAGGTAAACAGCTTAATAATAGAATAATTTACAACTATCAATTAACACACACAATCATAAGCAATTAAAGTTAACCTGTGTAGAAACATCCATTTAGCATAGTCAACATAATCTTGATTCATTTATACTCCAACATGATCATTCTACCATCCAAGCCTCCATACCACCCTGATTGAAAATCGTAAGCTCTGTTGAACTAAGTGCACATACACAATAGTCCGAACTCACTCTCAGTGGTCAGATCACTCAGCCAAAGATGTCTTATCTTACTTCTAGACTATGATTCCTCCTATCACACATAAATTCGGATGTCGTTACTCCAACATCACTGATGCTAAGAAGCATCAATTTCCAACACCATACCTTACATGGATGCTAATGAGATAATTTCTGACACTATATCTTACTAAGAACTAAGGAGATATATGCCATATAAACTTTCACTTCTCCTTCCCACGGGTGAACTCACACCCCCTATCATGATCATGCTCGCACTTCTCATACAAATCACATATTTGTAGTAAAATCATAATTAACTTTTATAGTTAACTTTCATAATTTTCATTGTTTGAAAATCAATTTAAATGCATAAAATCCTTTTTTCATAAAATGCAATTCTTTCAAAACACATAACAATATATATATATATATATATATATTTACTCACACATAGTTAAATACTTAATTAAATAGAGTAAATTATTTCATTACTTCAACCCTCTTGTCACAAAAAAGGTTTCGTAGTCTAACTTTCTCTCCACACGTTCCTCATGCGAGATAGCACTTGAACAGTACTTAATCTACACAATAAAGCAATAATTGTTAATTATCACTCTAATTAAACCCTAAAATCACTACATTTCGATTACCCATTGTACATAAAATCCTTATTTAACAACATCAACCTTTCATACACACTTCAACAATCCTAATTAACATCTAAGCACACTAACATCACCAATCATTTACTTACATTATCCCAAAACTTTAAATTCTTACATAGGGTTCGTTCAAACCCTAACTAAAAATTTTAAATCATTATAAAACCCATAACCATAAATTTAGAAGCTTGATTTAACTCTCTAAGACTTTAACTAAGGCAACGAGTTCAGTCTAAACCCAATAAAACTAAAATTAAAGCCTTCATTTCCTCAAACAGTCAGAAATTCGCATAATGAAGAAGGAGAGGGAATATGAAACTTATTCAATGATGATTCATGCTCTAAATATATCTAAATCACTCATAATATCAAGCCCTAATAGCCACAAGCCTTTCTTCTGTCACTCCTCTCATTTTCTATAACATTCCAAAAATTAACCTAAGGTTAATTGCGTTAATTTAGAGTAAATGAGTAATTTTGAAAGAATATTTAGATATAAATAATTTTAGTTAGAAGATTATTATTAGATTTAATTTAGATTAAATCCTAAATTATGATTTTATAGTAAATAAAAATAGTATTAATAATATTATTATAAAAAAAGAGAAAGAAAGAAGAAGGAAAGGAACACAAAATAAATTAAAAATTGAAGAGGGGGGAGAGAAGTAATTTTTGCTTTGGGTGTTGAGGTATAAATAATGCAAAAAAAAAGAGAGAGAGAAAAGGGAGGCGGAAGAATTCATTCACGTGTGTGCATTGAAGAAGACAAAAAAAAAGAGAGTAAAGGCTGTGGAACCCACACTTGTTTTTAAAATAACTCATTGCCATATTTTATCTCTATTTCTCTTCCTTCTTTCTTCATCTTCCTCGGGTGTGAACAGAGAGCGAGTGACGCTGCGACTAGAAGAGTTGATTTAAAAAGTAAAGCTCCATAATAGGATATTTCAGATGAGATTTTAAGTATTTTAAGACTAGGTAAGTGTTCTAAATATTTTCTTAGTCATTTTTTCCCTGAGACAGTAGATTCTGAGATTTAAAAAAAATCTAAGGTTTAAAAGAGGGATAAATTTTTGATAAAAAAATCTAATTGTTGAGGTTATTGGTAGTGTAATAAATATTCTAGAGTATTATTTTATTGATAGAATTAAAATTTTTGGTAGATTTTTGAGTTTATCTATAGATCCTTATGGGTAGATTTTTATTTAAATTCAAAAATATAAATTGATTTGTTGATATTTAGATGATTATTTAAGATAAGAAATAAATTATTATGGCTATAGAATAATGATTCTAGGCTTGAAATCAAGTTTGTAATTTTTGAATATTTTTATGTGCGAATTTTAATATTAGAAAATTATTTGAATGAAATTATTATGAAGGAGACTATTGAACCAAGTAGATAGGTTCAAATACATGAAATTAAATTTTAGAACTTAAGAGGCTAAGACTAAGGTCTTAAAAAAATAAAATAAAATAAAATAAATACTTAGGTGTTAGAATATAAGCGAAAATTGTGTTAATAATATTATTAACACATTGGGATATGATCAATTATAGATTAATTTTCTTTTGACACTATTCAAGCTTTAGAAAGCTTTGAAAGTGTTGTAACTTGAGAGGTAACTTTTGACCTCTCAAAGGTTGAGGTAATCAGGGAAAATCTATTTTATGCATTTGTATATTACTTAATTAATTATGTTGGTGAAATAAAAGAATATATATATATATATATATATGTCTAAATTTTAAAATGGTTGTTTGTAATACATGTGACTTTATTGAGACTCTATGACTTGTGATAAGTTAATTATGACTTGGTGTGAGTAATAAGATTGATGGTTGATGATTATGTATACACTCTTGGTTATAAGTTGTGGATTATGCACAGTGATGAATTGTATGAGCATGTTGAGTTTTATATGATGCTAATGTGGTTTTATATGATAATATAAAAATTGATGCAAGAGACATGATTGAAATATGATAATTCTTGATGTTTGTTGAGCAAGAAAGTTGATGAGCATGTGGGATAATTGTGAATTATATATGTGAGTTTTTAAAATGCATTTTCTCATGAGCATTATCATATAGCGAGAGTTCACCTTAGTAAAGGAGTTAACGGTTATACAAAATCCATATGGTACTTGACTATTAACTAATAATCCTAGAGGTTATAGCTACTACTTACCTTGTAAGGTACTGTAGCATTGTTCCTATTAAGGGACTTGACCCTACTGACCTACTTGGAGTTTTGGGTAGAGCTAGTTTTGAGTATGACACCCCATAATGTGTGATTTGAGGGAAACCATATTCATAAGTGAGTAAGGTAATCCTGGCTCGATAGCCCCTCATGATATGATTAAGGCCTTGGGTAGTCTCACCACATGGACGATCCCTTTCGATTGTTGGCCTACAGATTTCATGTCAGAGGAAATAAGGAGGGATATAAGGAAAAGATTGATCATGCATATTATTACTATCATGCCATTTAAGTGATTGATGGCTATGTTGAGAATATGATTATAATTGTAGAAATGAGAACATGTAGTAATTATGCGAATAATGTATATGTGGCTATTTGTGTAAATTTTATGCTTGACTTTATTCTTAAAATTATTCACATGAGTTAAATGTTAATGTGATTAATATGTTATTAATGTGATTTTTTGAATGGTCACCTTGATAAATTTATTGGTCACTTACATTCATGATTAATTGTCATACATTTGTATAACTTAGATGTACTTTGGTTACTGAGTGGTTGTACTCACCCATCTCTTTTAACATATTACAGGAGTTAGCTCATCTCAAAATAATAGAGAAAAGGAGCCTTAGGCCAAGTGATAGTAATCACTTTTATAGGCCTTTCTTTTTTTATTTTGATATGTGTATTTAGTTTATGATATTGTCAATTAGGATAATTATATTCTTGATCTACTTTCATTATGGGTTTTGTGTTGGGGGAAATGTATTTTGGGCCATGGGGAATGTGGTTTGATGCTTGTGCTATATTAATGGGCCAAAATATTTGTGCAAGTTGAAATAGTTAATATTTGCCTAATTTAAGAACTTGAATGTTGTTATGGTCTCCCCTTATATTTTTGATGTCCAAAGGTGAGCAGTTGATATTAATTATATGTGAATGAAAAGAAAAATTCATATATATGATAGGCTATTGATGAATAGATGATATATAAAATATAATGATTAGGTAATAGTCATTATGATAAATGTAATTGAGACCTTGGCCTCCTGCTGCCAATTATGGAAGGGTTTAAGTGGCCAAGTGTTATGTCGTAAATATATATATATATGTATTGTAGAGTAAGGCATAGAGAGAAAATAAAGGGGAAGCTCTTCTCCCATGTTGATGTATTTTTTTTATCATGCTTCCGCATATGTTTAATTGAATGATACGAGTTCTTAAAATATTTTAAAGATTTGGGATCCCTTTATATTGAATTATTTATGAAAATACATGTTAAAAATTTGTTTATGTTAATCTCTTATAGGATAATCTTTTTGGGCTAGTCCTTAATTTATTGTAGTTAGTCTGATGATTAAGTCATAATTTAGGACGCTCTTTACACTTTCTCTCTTTCTACTTTTGAAATCATACACGTTTCGCGTCTAGTTTATGCTAGAATGCAACGCACGACGTAAAAACTACCATATGCCTTTTTGGCCATCCTTTTGAGCTCGGTTGACCAATACACAATATTGGCTCATGTCTAATATTGTTCAAAGGTCAAGTAACTTTATTAGTATTCAAAAAATACCATTAGTTTAAAAGTTACATATATGGACCCAATTGCCTTTCTTAAACATCTAAAGTTTAAAGTTGAAAACTTATAATGTTATGAGCTTCATTAGAGAAGGTGCTGGAGAAAAACCACAATGAGCTTTTGGCCCTTCTTGCAATGCCCATTCAATCCACTGATGAAATAGAATGGCCCATTACAGTCAAGCTTTACCTTTGTTTTGTCATCATTATATTCTCCCTTAGGGTTGGGGGTATTGAGATTATCATAACAGGGTCTCTCCCCTGTCACACTTCCACACAGTGACACAACAAAGCAAAGGTATGCTATCATTAAATATAATCTTATGCAAAACAAAAATGCACTAGAGGAGAAAATAAAATAAAAGCAAAAAAAAAAAAAGGACGTGCCAAGATGGTCACTAACTTGAAAGTAAGATCTTGCAACCTGTTGATTGATAGAATTAGATTAAGAGGATGGGATCTTCCATGCATTAGTCTTGCCGCCCACCAAGATTTCGTCAGCAGTAGATAGG
The DNA here is from genome assembly GCF_029017545.1 of Prosopis cineraria. Classification (NCBI taxonomy): domain Eukaryota; kingdom Viridiplantae; phylum Streptophyta; class Magnoliopsida; order Fabales; family Fabaceae; genus Prosopis; species Prosopis cineraria. The sequence goes on along the minus strand of NW_026556216.1, from coordinate 21,536 downwards.
TCAAAAAGAAGAGATAAAAGGGCGAGAGAAGAACTGTTAAAGAAATAGCCATGGATTATGATAATTGAAGGGAGCTCGAGAGAGTGTTAGATGATGCAGACGAATATGTTTTTATTTTGTATTGCAGCAGCTCATGATTCTTTATTCACTGCTTTATCCGTGGATGAGAGGAAAAGGGGTGACACGTGTGACATTTTCATAGGTTAAAAAAATTCAATTAGGCAAAGGTTGGGGATATTGCTTCATTTTAATACTTATTTTAAAAAGTAAGGATATTTATAACTCATTTTCTTTTAAAAGGATATTTTTATCTCGTAACCCAACAAATATTGATCATTTTGGTCAACAAAAGGTAGGCACGTGCACCTTTGATTTTTTAAACAAATGCACATTTGGATTTGTTCATGATCAGTGGTTAGTCAATACGTATAATTAGTTAAAAAATATACTATTTATTTTAACCTATACTCTAAGGTGAATATAATAAAGTTTATTTTTTAGAATCCCTTCTTAATTCAAAATGTACGGTATTTGATATTTTATAAATTTTTAACTATACTTTATTTTATTCTTTTTTTTTGAAATTATAATGTATTAAAATTTTAATTATCATTATGATAATATTTGCAGAAGATATTTTAAAAGATTACTCTCTTTTTTTAAATGTCATTCATTTTTAATCAAATTTTATTTTTAATAAAGTAGTTATTTATTTTAAACTAATATATTCTTTTCATATTTACTCATATTTAATTTGATGTTTTAATCTAAATAAATAAAAAGTAATTTATTTATTAGAAGTACTATTAAAAAAAATATAATGATTACAAATTAAAATATTAAAATGTCTTATCTTTTCATATTTTTTAACAGAAGGAGTATAAGACATTTTTAATTAAATTTTGCTCTCAATAAAGTAATTACTTGTCTTCGAACCAACTTTATTTTTTATATTTACCTTTATTTAATAGGTGTTTCATCCTAAAATACATATAAAGTGATTATTCAATATGAGTACTTAAAAAAAAAGATAATAATTACACCTTAAAATATTAAAAATATCTTATATTTTTTAAACATCTAATCTCTCACAAAATATCTTAGGCCCCATTTGGTATTTCATAACTCTTCATTAGGAATCAGAATAAAAAAAGGACTCTTGGATGGAGCACGTTTGGTAGCCTTGATTTTTGATTCCCAAGAATCCCAATTCGATCAAAAAGGTTGGAATTCGATTCTGTCTCTAAGTCAATGGAATCGGATCAATTATCATGGAATCTATCCTTGAGAACTCTTTGCCTTCAATGAAAGTCAGAACCGCACCTTGACAACTATCGTCAAACCTCTATAACCATTGCTTTACCTTCATCGCCCGCTATTGCCTGTACCTCTTCTATGAAGTCTCTTCTACCACTTCATTCTTCTTCTTCAAATAACCAATTAGGCCCATTTGTCTTCCATATGGCTACAGGTCTTCACAGCTCTTCCATGGCAGGGAGCATAAAACTCCAAGTCTGATGATAGTGGGTGGTGATGAATTTGAAGAGACCTGTTAAGCTTTCTTCTTTAATTTGACAAATCCAAAAATGAACTTTGAATAAGCCTTTGATTAGAGGCTTTCTCATGGTGGATATTGTGAATATAGCGTTGAAGAGAGGATGATGAGATTGAAGTTGAATCTACAAGTAGTGGGCATTTGATTTTTTCCTTTTGGCTATGATAATGGGCATACTTGATGGTGGAGAAGGAGTTAACGAGAGAGAAGGTTACAGATCAAGATTGAATGAGGGAGAAGCTAGTCTTAGTATTTTTTTAAAGGATACCTTGGTTATTATAATTTTAAATATATATACTTATTAAATTATGTTAGGATTTTTTTCATATCAAATATACTTTTAAAATTCAATTCAGTTTCATTTTTTATATCAACTTCAATTTTACTTTTAATTTCGATTCTATTAAAAATTCTTTCATTACATCAAAGAAAGCCTTATATTTTTTTAATAATGTACGTATTTTTTAATAATCAATCTTTTAAAAAATACCTGAGTGGTAAAATTTTATTTTATTATTATTGTTGTTATTATTATTTTTGCTTTCGTTGAAACAGCTAAGAATGTCTTGGCACGTGGGCGTTGTAACATCAGTGTCACTTACCCGTTAAGGATGCCTGAATTTGGTCAAAGTTTTGGCACTAATAAACAAATATAGTCAAATTCAGAATTGTGGAGAAGTTTCGTTGATGGGGGTTGATTTCTCATTAAAATATGCGCCGTTTATTATCGGTGACGTGTGCCCTTACGTCATTGGCCTTGGAGCTTGCCTCCCACTTCGATTGCATATTTACAGGGCTAATATGGTCATTTAATAAGGGGAAGCAGCCAGGTTGGTGCGTGTTTATACATTATTAAACCTTTTTATCTTTTGTCGCATTGGCAATTTACATTTGCATTTACAATTATAATTACAATTACAACTGGGTGCCTTCTTAATTTTTCAATCCTCCAGAAAAGATTCCAAGGATTTGAACATATAAAAATCACGCTCAAATATTACATAATTTTTTTTGGTCCAGAAATTACATTAAACATTTTATTTATTCATGGTTTAATATTGTACTCTTTTTTTGTTATTATTTGTTTCCAGTTCAACGGTTCAGAAAATCTCAAAATCCGCCAACGAGGCGGGGACGGGGAAAGTTGGTTTAGGTTATATCGTAAATATCGCAAGAATCAAAGTCTCGTAATGTGCATCAGCCAGCAGCCGCCGACGATAAATATGCCCCATCCCATCGAATCCTCTGTTTGGACTTTGGACATCACATTCCGGGTTCTGAGGTTTTTGCTCTCCGAGGAAAAGCACCGGAACTCTGTTCCTGCTTCTCCTCTCCTCTCCTCGACTCCCTTGTCCTCATCAGATCTCTCTGACTCCTCTGCTTTTCGGATAATCGGTGATTCACGCCCCTGCTGCTAGTTTCTGTTAACGTCAATTCAACCCTTCCGTCTCCGATTCACTGGTTTCTTCGGTGAAAATGGCTCCGATCTTCTGCTAGGGTCTCCTAGATCCCCCTGCTCACTCTCCGACATCACTCTGTACCTTTACTTCTTCGCGCTTATCAAATTTGTAGTTATGGCTATCCGAGTTACTTTATCCTACTCCGGCTACTTTGCCCAGGGCCTGGCCTCCGCCGGTTGTCGTGCTGGTAATTCGCGTTGCCTCCACGAATGCTGGATCCGATCTCGGGTATTCGGCCCTAGCCAGAAACCTGACCGTGATCCCTCCGGTGGCGTGCGTAATTACCATTCCGATTACGGGCGGCCTAAACCGAATTGCTGGGCTAAGAATTCAGCCTCTTTGTATTCTACTATCTCCAAAGAAATTCTGGGAGATAATTCTGATAATCCGATCATGTTGGGTTTGATTTCGCTATTGAAGTCAACTGGTTCGGTATCGTCGTCGTCTGTGGCGACCATGTCGGTATCTGGTGTTTTGCCGACCAACGCCTCTTCGATTATTCCCTTTTTAAAGGGATCGAAGAGCCTTCCTAGCAACGAGTCGACTCCTGTTCCTGCAACTTTTGAGGTGGATAAAGGAGGGACACTGTGTTATGATGGCAGTGATGATGCGAATTCAGGGTACGGTCCCCAAGGTCTTGAGAAGTCGAGTTGGCTATCGCGCTTGTTGAACGTCTGTTCAGAGGATGCTAAGGCTGTGTTTACTGCTGTGACTGTTAGTGTGCTCTTTAAATCATTCTTGGCTGAACCGAGATCAATTCCTTCGTCTTCTATGTGCCCAACTCTGGAAGTCGGTGACCGTATTTTAGCGGAGAAGGTTAGTTTTTGTTGAGAAATCAAGTTTTCTATAATCTTTACGACTCTTTCTGATCCTAGTTGTAACTTGAAAATTGCAATGGATAAATAAAATTTTTATTATCAATGGCTGTGTCGAGAATTTTGGGGAGCACAATTAAGCATGTTAAGTAACAGAGAATATTGAAATATTAATGTTAACTCGTCTTTCTTGGTGCATTCGAGATTTGAACTAACCATCTCCGAATTAAGATTCCAGGGATTGAAATTTGGATAGAAGAGATTGAGGTCTGTTGGATGTCCCTATACTGTACGGCAGTTGGGTTCTGTCGTCCTATGCGAGTGATGCTTTCTTTATCTAGGCACGACTAAATAGTTAGACCCGTGATTTGATCCCAGAAAATAGGTCGTTGGGTGTTCACTTTATTAACTGGTATCTAGGGGTGGATATGGAGGCGTCTGAATTTAGTAAATAATATTTAGAGCTGAGATTGTCATATACTGCTTTTTTTTTTGGTAAACTAATTGTATTTGGTTGTGATTATGATGTAACAGGTTTCATTCCTTTTCAGAAAGCCTGATGTTTCAGATATAGTTATATTCGAAGCACCTCCAAGTTTACAGGTATCTTAATACGGCTTCAGTTTTATTACCGTCACTACTGGTTGTTTTCTCTGCTAGTAAGATGCTAATGATATGTCTTCCTTGATATCTTGGCGTCATATAGGAAAAAGGTTTTAGTTCGGCTGATGTATTTATTAAGAGAATTGTGGCAAAGGCTGGGGACTGTGTAGAGGTGAGTTTTATATTTGAGAAATAAAGGGTCTCATGTGGTTGTTCCACTTGTCTTTGGAGAATGCTTGTTTCTCCTCCCTACCAAATCGCACCTTTACCTTTTTGAGTTTCTTGTAGGTTCGTGATGGAAAACTGCTGGTGAATGGTGTTGCTCAAGATGAAGAATTCGTTTTAGAGCCCCTTTCTTATGAGATGGATCCAGTGGTAATGTTATATCATTTGTGGTCGGGTTGAATTTTCCTTCCCTTGCAACGCTACTTTAACAATTCATCCTGGGCTTTTGCACCATTTTAAGCTTGTTCTATTTCTGGTTGCAGGTTGTGCCAGAAGGTTGTGTCTTTGTGTTGGGAGACAATCGTAATAATAGCTATGACTCACATAATTGGTAATTCCTCAGTCTCCTTGTTAGTACTGATTTTCCGTTGCTCTTTGGATGATAAGTTGGTTTAGGTGGAGATTCACTTTGGCCCGTTCATAGATGAAGGTCTTCTCGAAACTTGTTTATGTAAACATTCTATCCGAGATTAATGTGTCTGGAGTTTGTCATGATGCATGATAATCGGTGTCACAAGTTCACACACATGTAAAAGAGATCGAATTTATGAAGCACATAACCTTTTTGTTGCAATCTTTTGTTTCAGGGGTCCGCTTCCTGTAAAGAACATTGTTGGTAGATCCATGTTTCGGTACTGGCCTCCTTCTAAAGTATCTGACACCCTTTATAAATCACCAAGTGCAAACAATTCTCTGGCTGTTTCTTGACACGTCCTATGCTGTCAAAAGGTGATGAAGGTTTTTAGATGACAATTATTTGATCCATCGGCTATTGTTGACATTCAACAATCTTCCAAGATGAGACCGACCGTCGTGAATTCTGTGCGGGTCGAATATTTATTCATCGTTGTAATTGATGTAAATTTTGTATATGACCTTAGAGCGAACACCGATCCATTCTTTGCTGTGACAAGTTTTGCTCCACGGTGTGAAGCTCGGATTTGAACAATGAAAGAAAACGAAAGAAACAATGTGGTTGATTTGGGTCGTATTGGATGTTTTAAGTCTTCTGGATCTGGATCCGTGAAAATTGTTCATGGGGATGGAACTAATGTCTGAGCATAACGTCCATAGTCAAGCCTCCAAATCTTTGTGGAGCAAAGTCAGCAATGTATTTGCAAGGGCATGATGATGCTCATGTGTCTTGTAAACATTTACAAATTAACGTTCAATTCCAGAATGAATTTCTGAATCAGGTGTTGTTCCTTCTTGTCTTTCCTCTTTCAGAATAATCCTTAGTGTACCCAACGTAGCCTGTTTTTTTATCGATGCCACTGGAAGATGAAATTTTGCGTGTCTATCGAAATGTGAACAAAAGCTATTGGGTACTATCATAGAAATTGCATCTGAAAGGAACATATTTTTCAAAATTAAAGAAAAGCTTGAAGGTTCCGGGAAAAGTACCGTCTGCAGGAATAAAGCGGGATGTAAATAATAATTTTCTCCGGTGGAGATAAATTATTTTTGGACATAACGAGAAGAATTAAGATGAAAATTGTAGTATGAGCTTTTGATTAAAAAAAAAAAGGATTAATTACTTGCGCATATCAACCCCTTAACAAGTATATGATGTTTACATTTTCAAGCCATCGTAATTTGGTGGTGTAAGAAGTTTAAACTATACTTTTCAATAATAATAAATTAATCGATAAACAGAAACGAGTAACGGTAAATATTTGACAAAACATAAATGACATGGATGTGAATTAAACTTTTTTTAAAATGTTTTAACTAAGAATATATATATATATATATATATATTAAAAATAGAAATGTTTTGAGAAACAAGCATTATAAATAATCATTTATGAATGGTGAGAAAAAATCATGATTTCTGGTGTGTGGTGGGTGGGTGTGTGTGTGTCAAAGCGTCCAGCCCAGCATCTCGTGTCAACTCTATAAGGGCAACCAAATAACCCATCGCATGTGATACTTAAACAAGGCCATTTGTTTTTTTGTGTGTAACATGTTTCCCTAGATGATTCTTGGCTTCTTGCACGTTAACAGTTTAGGTTGGGGACACCATCACTGGCCCTGCTCCTCGTCTGGTTACTCGCCTCGTTTCTACTCCCGGGCAATCCTTTCATTTCGAGGATCTTGGGTCCCTTCTCCACCAATGAGAATTGCGCTTAATTGAAGTGATTAATTTTTCATAATATGAGGAATCAAGTTTTGGATTCTCACTAAACAATATATTTACATTTATTTCCTAACTGAATCTTAAATATGATTATTTTTAATAGAAAAATATATGCAAACCATCAAACAAAGTTCACTTCTCATCTGAAAACCTTTACCTTTCCCAATCAAAATATACCATTGTCCTCCACAAATGGTTCTCCCTTTTAACAATCTCACTCTTTATCCTGCTAGCATTGTGAATAATTTGCAATACCTTTCATTTACACGGCCACACCCACATATCTCCTTTGCCATGTATTTTGCCCTACCCCTAAGAATACTTATTATGCTCCCTCCCTACACAAATCTCCTAATCATTCTTCGACTGCCTTCTCTTATGATGACTAGGTAGGGTGTGCTAATGATAGTTGTTGTGCTGGTGGCTATTGTGATCCCAGTCTTATTTCTTGGAGTTCCCAAAGCAAACTATGGTTGTTGGCTCTTTCAAAGAGGCCGAATACAGGTCTCTTGACGTGTGTAGTCCCTCTTTTGTGTGTCCCTGATCTTTGTTGTGACAACCTTGGTGCCACGTATTTGGCTGCTAACCCAGTTTAGCATTTTCAAATAGAGCAAGTTGCTATTGACTATCATTTTGTCTATGAATGTGTGTTTCTCCGAGTCACTTCATTTAAATTTTCGCATCTAAAGGGTCACCTTGTGGATGTTCTCACCAATTCTCTTTCGGCTACTTGCTCTGCTGCTCTTCATTCAAGCCCCACGGTTGTTCCACTCCTGTTATGCTCAAGTCAGGCTATTGGAGCATCCGGCTTAGCATTCTGTGGAAGCTACACATCGTTAGCCAAATCACCTGGAGCATGTGATTACCTGAAGGCGGCATGCTACTATTCTCTCCATGTAATAGATTTTCCTGTACGATTCTATTCGAAGTATTCAACAGCCAGGTGGCAATCTTGCTGAGTTTCTATTTTACCTTTTCAAGGGAATATCAACTATTTTGGGAAATCAATAATTCTTTATATAAATATCAGGACTTTCAAGATTATGTCATTATTTTTTTTCTGGCCAAGAAAAATTTTATTCATACAATTATTATTGTTATTATAACAAATCATGATGTAAGTACAATTTAACTATTTAAGGCAACTGGATATAACACTATGGCGTTTAGCCGTTTGCGCACTGGTCACCACCTTGCCCCCACGCAGGTACAGGCATCCAGACGACGATGATAATTGGTTGCGTCTCGGTCGTCTTCATTCTTCTTCTTCAAATTCTTGTGTTCCATCCTCCTCCTGTTAAGCCCTTTCCTTCTGACTCCAATGCTTCATCCATTTTGCAGGTTTCTTTAATCAAATCCTACATCCGATCTTTCATCATCTATGTTCTTTTTCTCAAATTTATATTTGTCATCTATAAATCATGATGAAGGCTTTTAATTATCTTTCTTAGTTGCCTTTTTCTTGATTCATGTAAACCAGGACGTTTTAAAGGTTATTTCGGCCAAACAGAAATGGGATTTCGACGGTGTTAGAGTTTCCAAGTTCGATGTTGGCAAGGTTCGATTCAGCGCCTCCATCAAATATGAGTTTCGAATCGGGTTGGGCAGGAATCATTTGCTCCTCAGATCTTCGGACCAAGTTGGGTCTTGGAACAAGTTTAGAAAGTCCAAATCCGACCTAGGGTCTCTGATTCGTCAAGTTAGCTCACTTGCTGTGCTTGATACCTTCAAATTGGAGGGTCCATTTGAGTTAGGGGTCGATGGACATCACCAACTGACTCTGTCCCTGCCGGTATGCTTTGTTTCTGGTTTTTGCTTCTGTATAGGTTATGCGAGTGTTCTATTCGTATTTGGCTCTGATCTAAACGTTGACGTCTCTCTAATTTGGTTCTCATCTCTGTTAGAACCAATTAATAACCTTATAGTTGAGGGATTGCTGTTGGAACTTGCTAGAAGAAAAATCCTTTTCTCCGCTTGACGGCTGAGAAAATTTTATCTTCTGTCCAGTGTATATGCGTTTTGTTTTTGAAGTTATAATTATAACATGACATCAATTATCAATAGTACTCGATTAAAGCTTTTTGCTGCTTGGAATCTATAAACAAAATTATCATTCTTTCTCAGGAATTTAAACCGGAGAGAATTGCGAGTCCAAGTTTTAAACTTAGTTGGTTAGCTAGTCTTAAGTATATAAACGAGCGAAAAGCACACGATAATAGAGACCATTAGAACTGTCACCAACAGTTGACCGGCAACCAAGCCGCAAGGAGTGAAGGAATGTAGCTGTTGATGACTTGGGAGACAGAAGAGGACCTCAAGGATGGCCTGAGGGAACAAAGTCCTCTTACTAATCGCAGAGGGATGTTGTTTTTGATTTATTGTGTTTGGTTTTATATAGATAACTATCTTTATGCCCTACTACATCATCTGTCCGTGACGATGGGTTGAAACTGTTTTTCATTGATGTATTATTAATTATAACCTAAAGTGGTTTCAATTGGGTGGCTGCTTGCATCTGCTTCCTTTCTAATGTTGCAAATGATTTTTCAAAGTTTAGCTCACGGCTTAGTCAGAAAATTTGACGTTTACCATGCAATGAATCAGGTTTTTGTTCTCTGATATGTATGGCAATCTATATTCGGGTAAATACTTGCTCCATAACTCTTGCCCTTGTCATGCAGATGAACATCTCGTATAGTGGTTTGAAACACATCCTTGTTGGTGAAGGCATCACATTAGAAGTGAAAGGAGCGCAAGAAGTCTCCCTTTTTCATTCATCAGATATTGATCAGCAGACAAATGGAAGCGCTGTGTTTAGCAAGGGGAAGATTGGTTTTGGGCCCTTTATGCAATCAATGTGCATGCCTTTAATTCCTATCCGCATATTGGGCTCTGCATCATTAGTTGCCTACAGAGCACGGAATCCTGATGTGTACATAGAAAATACATATATTTCGGGGGACACAATTGAGCTGCTCCCAGAAAAATGTTACCGGGGTCTTGTGCACAGAAAGCGAGCATGCCCAATTAATTCCTTTAGTTTGAGATTAAGCATGTTGGAAAAAATTTTTAGGAGCCTTCTGGGTCGTAGGATCCTTCAAAATCAGGTTTCTCGTTTGGTCAAAGCTAATGTTAAAGCATCATCTAATGTTAGATTCTCCATAGAGTTGGAAAGGGTAGTTGGGAGCAATATCACTGTCAATGGTACACTGCCCAAGTGGAGAACAAGGCCCAGTGTAGAAAGAGATTGGTTTCAGGTATGGGCCAGAGTTGAGGGCGACAGGCTAAAGCCCCTCATGGTCAAGAAATCAAAGCCTTTTATCGAATCAGATTCAGTTTCGTGGGGTAATTTGATGTCCAACATGTCCTTTACAAAGTTGCGATCTGTGCTTGTTCCTCCAGAGGCTCTTACATTGGATGTTAAATGGTAGTGCATGCTCTTGTGAACTGTTAACATAGTTTTTTGCCCCCGTTAATGGGCTAAGTTTCTAAATTTTCTTATTAATTCCTTGTTATATAATAGGTTTTGACACCTGTAAAGGAAGGCTCATATTATCTTTGTAAATACCCAAGGCAAAAAGGAGGGGAACATTTAGCTTTTCTTTTGGTTGCCCTTGTTTGTTGGCTTCTGGTTTTGATTTGGATGATTGAAGCCAAATTCTTTGGCACTGTTGTTACTTCTCAACTATCCTCTTTAAATAAATCCTAATTCTTAATGGTTGCACAATACACTAAATTGCTCTGTATTGACTATGGAGGGTTTATATGCGTGGTGTGCTAATCTGGTTCTTAATCTTGTATCCTAGGGGTAGGATAGTGATGAATTTCAATCCTCATCTTAAACGCCTGTTCCTGCCTTTTTGGCGCTTGATGAACAATAGCATCTGCTTATTGCATTTGGCTGAAAGTTCTCCCTTAGTTAATGGTGGGTTCTTAATTTATCCTTCACATGGCTAACGAAGAATTGCATATAAACAAACACTTTTTACATCAATAAACAATCTATACATGTGGTTTACGCATGCATTCACTTTCAAGTTCCACGTCATGCGAATTGTATTTAATTCATGCCAGGTGATCGAGAAACCAAAAGCAAACAAGTAAACAAGAACCAGAGATCTAAACTAAACCATGGTCATCTCAAGGGTATCTCGGGGATGGCCTTGCTTGTCTTCCACCTTTTTGTATCTATACCAAGAAGCACAAACCAAGTAAAACCCAAAATTAAGGACGCTCAACGCAGACAACAGCCAGTAGAAGTAGTTAAGCTTGTCTCTGTTGAGGCTATTACTTGCCAGCCATCCTCCACTCACTTTGTTAACCACTTCAACCACCACGGTGCTTGTAAAATAGCCAAATGCCACAGAACTCTAAGATATAGCCGTGCTGAGTGACTTCATTCCTGCCGAACTTTCAGCATAGAAAAACTCCAGAAGTCCAACCAGAGTAAACATATCTGCTGCTCCAAAAATAGCGTACTGGAAACCTAGCCAAAACAAACTCAAAGGCAGAGGCTCTGTGCTGTCCACCATCTCGTGTTGGATGGCCACCGACTTCCGGTGGGTTTCAACAACTCCGGCGACTGCCATGGAAATGGCTGACAGAACCAACCCAACCCCGACGCGTTGAAGGGGTCGGATTCCCGTGGAGATTCCGGTGATTCTCCGAGCAAGTGGGACGAATATGCGGTCGTACAAAGGGATTAGGGCGAACATGAAGAGTAGAGGGATAACTGGGATAGATGGGCCTGGTACTTTAAATCCCTTGATGTTGGGGTTCATGGTGGTGCTTTGCTGTATAGAGAAGGTCTGAAGCTGAGCCAAACATGTGTTCATGAATATGGTGCTACATATTATTGGTAGCATACGGATCAATATTTTTGTTTCTTCTACTTGGGTCACCGTACACAGACTCCATGGTCCCGAGCTTATGGCCGTCGCTGCATCAGTGGTGCTCCTTATAATTGCTGCCCGGTCCAAGAACCTAGGAAATCGATTTTCCAAAAGAAATATGAGAAAGTGCTTGAATAATACTTTTGAGTGTTTCTCAAGAATTCCAAGCTTCTTCATATTACATGATCACTGTCTAAGGAAAAACAAAGGCTAGTCATGTACATGAGAGGGTTTACCTGAATTGATCTGTCCTTTTGAGGATTTCTTGATTGTCCTCCCCTTTTATCTCAAGAATCTCATGTAGTTCCTCCTCGTTCTCTGGAATTTGCAGTTTTCTGTTTCTGAAGGCTGCCACAAAGACCTAGTAGTTCAAGGAACACATGAATCAGATCCGTATTATTTGCATTTGTAACATTATTCCGATAAATAAACGTCACGTACCTGTATGATCCGCACAAGGGGGCTTCCCTTTGGAATATTATTTCGATATAATGATTTGCCCATGATTATAAAGATGACTGCGAATAATACAGAGATGGTGCATATGGTAAAACTCCATTCCCAGCTTAAGTTGGTGCTAATCCAAACGATGAAAGTAACACCAACTATAGCTCCAATGGTGAGGCTAAGCAAGAACCAGTTGAAAAAGCTAGATAGTTGAGCTGCCTCTTTGGGATCTTTATCATCAAACTGGTCGGCCCCTAAGGCTGGCAAGGCGGCTTTAACACCGCCAGTTCCTAATGCAACAAGGTAAAGCCCGGTGTAGAGGATCGCAGCTTGGCCTCCACTAGCAGCCTCGCATTGACTTGTCTGGATTGTTGCTGCGCCCTTGCAGGGGATTGGTCTTAATTGTTTGAAGTGTGCTTGTACTGCCAAGATACCATACCCCTGTATCCAAACACAAACCCTTAAAAATGTTCAACTTGTGTGTTGTTGTTGCTTGTTACTGGGAAGCCTTTACGGTGTAATTTTCAGACAAGTGAGTTATACATCAGAATCTAATCTTTTGCTGTTATCTGAGCTTTCTCTTGAAGAGAAATTTGATATTTGGGTCCGTAAATACTTGCATGCTGATATTTTACTGCCTAGAACAACTAGTACTTCAGAATTAATCTATGTGATAAAAAAAAAAAGATTTTGAAGAGATTGGAGTTGAATTTATCGGATTTCAAAAGCATGATGAACCGACCTCTAACAGTATCGTAGCCAAGGATGTTGAATCATGAATAGTCAATGCGTTTAAGGTGTGGAACATAAAATAATGATGGCAAAGTTATTTTATATTAATAATTAGTGAAATAATTGACGTGTTTGTATCTCCAACCTACTGTGCAAATCACGCTATTCTTGCTGAAGTGATTCTGAGCCACGGCGGTCAACAAAAGATTCATTGCTGAAAACTCACCGAATGAATGAGTTGGCTTCAATATATGAAATATGTAATGCTTGACTCATTTCCCATTATTTCCTCAATTATTCAATTCAATTCATGGCTAAAATCACACAGACTTCGTAACAGCAAGAGCTGATTTTCTCTGTAATGTTGAATTGGAGAGTAAAGTCTCAGGCGAAAGAAAGAAGAGGGACTTACCAAGATTTCCATGGAGACGAAGAGGACACAAGTCTTGAACCTTGAGAGATAAGTGTCAGAGACGAAACCCCCAAAGAGTGCAAGCAGAAACGCAGTCCCCATAATGTTGGTCACAGTGGTGGCTGACTTTGTTAAGTTGAAGTTCATGTACCCAAAGAAGTAAGTCACCAAGCTCACTGCCATGGCAATGAAAGCCATGTTCTCAAGCCCCTCCATTGCTGCGTTCACAGTTACAAAAACTTATAACGCATTCCATAGCTTCAAAAGAACATTACAGAGTAAGGATACTCCAATCTGTTAATTACCATACACAAAAAGTGCAGCCCTGTTTCCTCCCAGCCGTCTTTCTACCTTTGATCGAGTTCCCATATTTCTGCAGATTCCCTGATAAGAGTCATCAAACAACAAAGTGGTTAACCTAAGCAGAACTTGTTTGGTCTGATACAAGACCATTAAACATGAATGACAAGAAAAACTTAGGGGGTGAACTGATTACCATAGCTAGTGCCATGTCTTCTGCGACCAAGGAGGCAGAATCAGCTTGTTTACTTTGTAGCAGGTAGTGCTGCTGCCATAATATTTATGGCGACCAAGACCATATGGCTCTAAGTATTATTTTTGCGCCCAAAATTACGTGATAATAATAATGCATAAAACCCACCAAGAAATGAAATGGCATCTTGGCTTTAAAATAACCTTATCGGTCCCATTTTGTTTGTTGAGTTCCATTCCTCTCTCCGTTAGAAACCTGTAACGTAGACATTTTTTGGCATTATTGTGCAACTTCATCATTTATTTTCACGCTAATAGGGGTTCATAAAAGAAAAAAGGGGGGATAAGACTAGATGGTACGATTCCATTTTCTTTAATGAAATTGTGCGGTCTCTGTATATCATTCATATTCATGCATATTCCGTTATTCCTCTTATTGACCTTCGTGCAGCTTTCGGAGCTTTTAATTTATATGTCGTGACGCAAAGCCAACCGTGAAAAATTTGCCTTCTTGTTTATGGATTTAGCTTTTGATTTTTCCCGTAGTCTGATGTCGCTTATAGTTATAGGCAAGCTCTGTTCAAGGTTATGAATAGATATTTTCCTGAAGTGATGAATGATACCTTGAATATCATTACTCTATGCAGTCTGCACTTGAAGCTCATATTTGGTTAAACCTGGGTTGGGACAAGTTCATGGCAAAATTATTCATTAAAGCCATCATTTTCAGCCCAACTGTAGTCCTGACGCCCTAATTTCAATAATTACTTGATTGTTAGAAGTGCAAGTAGCCTAGACTAATTGTTTTCAATGCTTCTGTAGTGTTTATTATTTTGTTTGTGCTAAATTAATAACTAGTTAAAGAGTCTCTTTTGATCCTAGATCTAAGACCTCAATATATTTTGACTCAAATTTATATTTTTTTCATACTATCTCTTTTTATTGCAAATATTAAAAGAGAATTTTTATCATTGGAATAGTTTCCGATGTAAAAAATTAAATGGGTATTTTAGAAAAATCAGCACACATTTTAAAAATAACTGATTTAATTAATTTTTTTGAATCTCTAGAAATTGCTCACCTAGCTCCTGTAATTAAGACCCCGGAGTATAAAATAATAAGAAGGTGACGAAGATAATGATGACATGATAGTCCATGAAACAACCAAGGGACATTAATTAATCAATATTTACGCACACTTGATTGACTTGGCACACTCTTTGCATGTTTAGCAATTAACAATAATATAAAAGGAAATTTGTTGCCAGAGTCGTTGGCTTGCTTAAGGGGTACTTACACCAAGAACTTCACATAAGCAGCATTTCTTCATGTAGGAGAGAGTGCCACTAGATCAAAGAACAAGGAAAAGAATACGTACTATCAGGTCTTAACCTCTTCCCACTTTGAAAGCACACAAAAGGAAACAAGGAGAATCAGATACTGAATGGTTCCGATTTTAACGGGGAGAGGGGAATCGGTTTGTTTACTTTAAAAGTTAACGGGCCAAAAATTTTGATTATCATGTCAAAGAGTTACAGAACTGACAGAGATTCAGCCCTTACAGACTGGCTAGCTGCCTTCTGTGGCTTGGGTGGATTGCTTTGAACAAAGATGCTTTTTCTAGTTTATTGGGATATGTGAACCCATCATGCATTGTAGTTTATAAATCAAATCTTTATTAATTGAATCAATTTTTATTGATTGACTTGCTTCATTTTCTTTTTATTACATGAAAAGAATTCAAACTCCACAGTCATCCATAACTCCACCTTTCATAACTTATTTTAGAGTATAGCACATATGAAATACTTATAAAAAATTATCTCAATAATACTTGCAAAATTAAATAAATGAAATGCATGTTTGCAAACATAAACGTTACAAGGAAGGAAAGATGCTTATGAATGCCAAAATTTAATTTACACGTAAAAATTGAAGTTTATTTGATCAAAAGAAAATGGATAAATTGTATAGCAAGGGATCTAATCAGAAATTTAGAAAATGAAATTTTTAAAAACAAATTTCAAGTTGTGGATTAAATAAACAGTTTCATTACTTGTTTAGATAATTCATGGACTAATTCAAACAAGAGTTCACTTTAAAATACAAACAATAAAGTATTTCAAAGAAACTCCGACTTATAACAAGTCTTAGATAATGTACAGGTCTAGAGATAACATAAACAAGAAGTGTTCGAGGGAGTAATATATAGCACCAAAAGTTTAGTCACAGTCGCAGCCATATGGAACGTGAAGTGAAAAACATTGGCCAGTAAACATGAAACACTAAAATATATGTATGTTGAGGTTTGTTAATTGTTAGAAAGGCATGCATTTGTCTTGCGACTTGGCTGAAAGCCTGAAAATAGGGTTTTTGGCATATTCCAGATCTGTTGCACATCACAATTATTGCTCTTTTTTATATAAAAAAATTAGGTAAATTGAATTTAAAAATTCAACAGGAACATAATATGTCTTTAAACTCAATAGAAAACTTAGAACTAGATTATGGATTAAATATTTATCTATCAGATTAACTTTTATTGATAGTTATTGCTCTTTGAACCTGTTATTGCACCATATTGCGTGGGCAAGTAGTATTGATAAAAACAAAATATGATGAATCATTCCCATGCCACGATTATTCGTAGTATATGATGTCATGATACAAATTATCCAAAGTATAACAAAAAAAAATGATATTCCATCCTAATCAAGGAATGAAAAATTGAATCAATAAGCATGTTGAATAAAACAAATCACTGGATCTATCCCCTCTATCACCTTCTTAGAGATCAAATTACACGTGACTGAATCGTTATTTGTTATTTTTAATTTTATCTTTAAAGAAACAAATAGATATATTGATTGACTAGCACCACATGCTCATCTCACTAATATTTTTCATAGAATTTATTATACTCCACCCTTAAAGTGAAGAGATATTTTAATGCGATTCTGCACAGCGCTTGCCCTGGCCATGAATTAAAAAAATCAATGAATCGTTAATTAGTCAGATTTAGAAAATGATATTAAATGTTTTAGAAGAAAACTGATCGGCAAAGAAAACGATAAAATGAGTGTATTAAGGAGAGCTATATTACTAGCAAGCTTTGAATAATCTGACTCATATTGAGGTTTCATTTAAATAAATGGGACTTCTCTAATTTATTAGAAATTATTTTAAATTTTTAAATCATATTCAAGATTAAAAATATTAATTTTCCATGAAATAGTTGAGCAGTAGATAGTTTAAAAAAAAAATCTAACACCTGGTTATATTATTGTTTTAAAAAATATAAATTAAGAAAGTATGGGTTTTAAGCTTTCATGAAGGAGTTAATAAAGAACGTAACAAAAAAATCTAACAATATATAAAAAATCATTAAAGTCTTTTATGGCTTAAAAAATAGTTTACGGTCATTTAGGGGCCAAGAAAAAAAAAAGAAAAAGATTACGGTCCAGTGCAGTGTACACTGTTAAACTGATCCGCTGGAAGTAGTCAGTATCCATAAGAAACCCAACATTTCTGATTAATAATCATAAAAGCCTTTTATTACTTAAGGAAATTGTTGTGATTTTCTAAGACTAACAAAAAGTTATGTCGGCAAAAAGAAAAAAAAAACTAAAGTTTATGAAAACAAATGAAAAAATAAAACCGTTAGATTACACCCAAAAAAGAAAAAAAAACACACCGTTAGATTAAGTATATGTAGAGATGGGCACGATCCGTCTTCGGCGTCCCCAGCTCTTTCCCGAACAGTACCCCCAATACCTTCGGTCTCCTGCTCTCCAATCGTCGCCGTGGTTAAATCTCTCCTTCGCCGGCGTCTTCCGTGGTCATCATTGAGTCATTTCAGTGTATTATAGGTAGGCACCCAACTGCTAGTCGGTATGATCAGACTGCAAGCTTTTCAACTTAAGAATGTTAACTTCCTTTCGTTTCGGCTTGAATAATCTTTACTTGATTTAGCTGGTCCTACTGACCATGTCTTTTCCCTTAGATCATAGAGTGCGGATGTTCCATATCTTGTTTTTTCCATGAATTTACCATAACTTGGATTATAACTTGTTTAAACAGCTACTGTAGTTGGTCACAATATGTGATAATGATAATTAGTATCTGTTTATTTATTTATATATCTTAAGAATTGTTGATGGAAACTAATCATTGGTGAAGATTGCGATTAATGAGCTAAGTAAGATGGTTTTATTGGTTACTCTTTCTGGGCTACTTCATTGTTGTTCCAAAGCTTATTTAGCGGGACTTGGTATTGCCATATGATTATATTCGTTATGTTTTGCAGCTGACGCTATGCTTTTTCTGATTATAGATGAATGTCTTTTTTGTTTTCAATATATGTCACTTAAAATATATTAATGTAATCACAATTAATTCAATCAGAATTGATAATTGAACTTTGAATTAACATTGTATTTTGTTGATTATATCTGGAAAGGAGTTCTATGTGAAATATTAGGCTTTCTCTTACGGCCGTCAAAACCCACTTTAAGCATTCTAATCCTAAAACTATAACATATTGCCGATAGACACAATCCGCACAGAAAGCTGAAAGAAAACAAACAAGAAAAATTCATTTCTCCCCAACACATAAGTAGCCATGTAGGCACACCTGTCCAAAGCCCATCAGCGTGTTTATTATACTTATATTTTTATAATTATCATATTTTAATTAAAGAATCTTCTAACTAAACTAACTTTTAAGAACAATACTTTGGTTGAAGTTAATTGCAAAGTTTCTTTTGAAGGAAGCTTGGAAGTTCTAAATTACAAAGGAGCAAATTGGCAACTTGAGAAGCATTGTGCAGATCGCAATCAACTCGAGGACAATGGACTTGCGAGAAGCAATCAGTAATCAAACGGATGTCTCATTGAGCTTTGCAAAGCATCTATTGTTGAAGGGAGACGAGAACAATAACTTGGTGCTTTCACCCTTGTCCATCCACGTGGTGCTTAGCCTCATTGCTGCTGGTTCCAAGGGTTCCACACTTGATCAACTTCTCTCCTTCCTCAAGTGTAACTCCACAGATCATCTCAACTCCTTTGCCTCTCAGCTCATCGCCGTTGTCTTCGCTGATGGTAGTCTCAGTGGTGGCCCCTGCTTGTGTTTTGCTAATGGTCTCTGGCTCGATCAATCTCTTTCTCTCAAGCCTTCTTTCAAACAGATTGTTGACTCTGATTATAAAGCTGCTTTGTCTCAAGCGGACTTCCAAACCAAGGTACAATCCTGTCTTTCTTGTACATTATTAATAAATAATCATGCTTGTGAATGTAATTTTGAATCTTTTTGATTATTTTGTTTGCAGTTTCTTAATTTAGCTTCAATTTTTTCAATTGGCATGCAATTGGGAGATTTTTTTTTTTTTTTGAAAGGGAAAAAATCTGGTAAAACTAGGAAAGAAGAATTAGATTCTTAATGCATGTTATTGTAAGTGAAACTAGATTATGTGAGTTGAAAGCACTGAGTGATACGACAGGGCTTTTATATTAATCTACCTGTATTGCTTGGAACATACATTATTTGGGAATCAACTTGTAGCTTGTGGTTTGCGTATGTTGTTTTAACAACTGACTTAGAGAACATCATCAGATTTTGTTGTGTGAGGAAATTTTGAGTAATTGAGTCCTTGCACCCCTTACAATCTCTCTCCATAGCTTTTTGTCCCACACACAAATCATTTTTCCAGTTCTCATCTTCACAGAGTAAATATTTCAGGGTGTAAAGTAGTTTTTTTAATTGATTTACATGTCATCTATCTATATTCTTTTTAAAGGCGTGATCAATCCAAATAGTTTTTAAATGAGATGTTACATGATTGCCTTGTTCCTTATCATAGAAAGTTTGTGGCACTTGTGAACTAATCCCAAAATTTCTTGCAATTTGATAAAAGGCAACTAACTTGATACTAATGCTTCTAAAGCATGGCGAAAAACCTATTTCATTTGCATGTCTAGTTGCTACCCTCTTCTAAAGTGTGTTTTCTGCTCCTGATGTAAACTATTAGTAATTATCTAATATAAGCAAGGAATTTAAGGGAACCAAGCACAACAATTTTGTTATACTTTAAGTATTTGAATATAATTAAGTGATAAAGTGATTGTTATGATTTATATAGGCTGTTCAAGTGACCCAAGAAATTAATGCTTGGGCAGAAAAGGAGACGAGTGGCCTTATTAAAGAGGTTCTTCCTATGGGATCTCTTGACAACTCTACCAGACTCGTTTTCGCTAATGCATTATACTTTAAAGGAGCCTGGAATGATAAGTTTGATGCATCAGCAACCAAAGAATATGACTTTCACCTTGGGAGCGGGGGCTTAGTGAAGGCTCCCTTCATGACCAGCAAGAAAAAACAGTTTATTAGAGCATGTGATGGGTTCAAAGTCCTTGGTCTTCCTTACAAGCAAGGTGAAGATAAACGTCGTTTCACCATGTATTTCCTTCTTCCAGATGCAAATGACGGGCTGCCAGCTTTGATTGAGAAGTTGGGTTCACAATCTGGGTTCTTGGAACGTCATATTCCTCAAACCCAAGAGGAAGTGGGTGACTTTAGGATCCCAAAATTTAAGATTTCTTATGGGGTTGAAATATCCAACGCGCTGAAGGAACTGGGGGTGGTAACATTGCCTTTCTCTGGGGGAGAATTGACAGAAATGGTGGATTCTTTAGTTGGTCAGAACTTGCATGTTTCCAGCATATTCCATAAGGCTTTCATTGAAGTCAACGAAGAAGGCACTGAAGCTGCTGCAGCTAGTGCTGCTGTAATAAAATTGAGGGGCTTGCCATCTAAGATAGACTTTGTAGCAGACCACCCTTTCCTCTTTGTTGTTAGAGAAGATATGACTGGAACGCTGCTGTTTGTTGGAAAGGTGCTCCATCCTCTTGCTGGCTGAATTGGGTTGACATGTTGTTTATGTTGTCTAAGCAAATTATCTCCTGTGTAATCTGAGAGACCACCTATGCTTTGTACTTGTACTAAATAGGTGTAAACTTTAATGGGTGCATATGAGAAAAGTGCAGCGAGGAAAAAAAAAAAAAGTTTGAGATTAACCATATTTATTATATTAAAAATGATTTGCTGTATTGAATAGTATGATTTAATTGAAGGATGCCATTTGAAAACTATGCAAACTGACTGACCGTCATATAATAACCAACTCACATAAATCAAATAACGGATTAGGCACGACAAGTGCGGTGAAGTGAAAGCAAACTATATTTATGATACGAAGAATTATGAAAAATGTATAACGAGAGAATACGTTAACGTTACGAATAATGACCAAGAAGCGGGGGGAATGAAATTTGATTATCAAAATGAAACAAGCGTGAGGAAAAGCTAGAACAGACAAAATTCCCTATGTGGTTTTTAAATCATTGACGGAATCAAAACGTAAATGGGGTGTGAATTGGTAACAACGCCAACAAAACATGAGATATGAACCGTTTCGTTTTTTTTTTAAAAAAAAAGAAATAAAATACACCAATTTAATTAAATAAAATATTATGTCATTATTTTTAATGAGTTTTATTTTTATAATAGAATGCCTATTTAATTTTTTTCCTTTTGTTTCAATGTTTATTATTAATGTATTAATTTATATTTAATGACATCTGAATGTCATGTTTTATTGGATAATTTATAGATGACTAGTGTATCAAATTTCTCTAAGAATTTTTCAAAAATATAAAAATGAAGTTCTTGATGCCGCTGAAATTAAATCCTCAGCCCAGTGAATGAG
>NW_026556215.1:0-39711 GCF_029017545.1 Prosopis cineraria | reverse complement strand
AAAAATTATAATTTAGAATTTGAATTTATTTTTAAATTAAATACAAAATAATCTCCTAACAAAAATTATTTATCTTTAATTTTTTTAAAATTACTCACTTGTCCTTGATTAACTTAATTAATTTTAGCTTAATTTTTTTGAGATGTTACAAAAATCCCAAACATAGATAATAGTTTTTACTTGGAAAAAAAATTATGTTTTGTTGATTAAATTGAGATTCACAATGAATTTTAGTAAATTCCCCACAACACTACAAAGATTATCAACTATCTTTTGTTAATTTTTCAAGCGACAATGAAAAATCACAAATGATTCACTTACAATTTACAACTGACTTTTGTAAATTCTCAATTGACGTTGCAAATAATTAAAGTATATTTAATAAATTTTTCAAGCATTTATCTATTTATAGAAAATAAAATAGTCATAAATGATTTGGCTCTGTGATTTACAATTCACTTTCATAAATTTTCAACTACCATTACAAATAATTACAAATATGTTTTATTTGTTTTTTAAATGGTTTATTTGTATATTGACATCAAAAAATAAGATTCACAACTGACTCTTTATAAATTTTTAACTAATATTACAAGTAATTTTAAGTAATTTAGTACTTTTTTCAATTAAGTATTATCATTTTTTTTAATTGCAAGTAAGAACTATGGTCATTATTGAAATTTTAATAATTCAATATCTATAATTGTTATTTATATTCTCATCTCTAATTGTTATTTATATTCCTCTCTCATTGTCATCTTCCCTTCTTCTTTTTCTTAATAAAAAGGTATTTATAGATTATTCACTAATAAAATTTTCACAATGACAAAGAGATTTAATCTTAAAACCTTGCAAATTATAAATCAAATTCTTAGTAGTGAGACAAACCTTGTTGGTAGAGTTTGAGTTCTTTTTTACCAATCCAATGGCTTTGACTTTTGATAAGCAAATAATGGAAGGAAGGAAATGAAAAGCAGAGTATAAATTGTTTCAATATACCTTTAGCATAAAATAACAGAATAATTTCACTCTCTAATGATAAAAATAAGGATACATTGTCCTTTGATCATTAAAAAAGGGGGTTTAGAATGAAATTTGACCCCTAAATTATAAGTTTAGAAATGTTCTAAGATCTTAAATTTACTTTTTGTGTGATGTTCTCTTCAACTTTGAAAATCATTATAATATTGTATCTACAATTAACTTTGATCATTGATCAAAACATGACTTTAAAAATTACAAAAAAAATACCAAAAGTTTTTAAAAAACTCAAAAATTACAACAAGGACAAAAAAAATTTAAAAAAACCATAAAAATTTTATCAATTTTTTTTATAATTTTTGAAGTTTTTTTCTTTCAATTAACAATCAAGATTCACTTCGTTAATGACAGAAGTAAAATTGCATCATTTTTTTAATGTTGAATAGAAAATGAGTTTAGGATTTTAGACATTTTCAAACTTATAGTTTATGGGTCAAATTATCATTTAATCCATATGAAAACTATGTAAATTGGAATTAAATTTTTCTCCTACATACAAATGAAACAAATTAAACATACATAGAATTATAAATCCTGTCATCATCTAATTAATTAATTAATTAATTAAAAGAAATGTTTGAGGAATGACTTTTCCATGCTTGTAGTAGGGTATTTGAGCCTGAAGTATATTGTAGAAACCATGTTTAATGTGAAACCCTAGAGGAGAAGGCCAAAACAAGGCCTATAATAATTCAGCAATGAGAAGCCTCTTCAATCTTAGCCCTCTATATAACTACAAGTGAATTTGATGATCACAATGAAGAATACTCTGAAATAGAGCAAAAAAGGTAATACATTGTAGGCTTCATAGGTGGCAATATATTCCAAAGGTTGAATCAATAGCAGAGTTCTTTTGATTATCTACAGGTTTTATTCTCATCAACATGTTGATCTTCAATTACATTCATCAATCTTGGCATCAAGCTTAGCCACAAACATTCTCAAATCATCAAGTTTCTGTTGAGAGCACAACTTCTTAGAGTGATGATCTCTTTGCAAACTCTTGCTCTCTCAGCTTCAACCTTGTTCTTTCTATCTCAGAAGAAATCTTGTAGGTGGTACTTCTTTAGCAGTGGCCGGTGGGCGGGCGACGATCTTGGCATTATTGTAATTGTGGATGATTATGGTGACGTCTTAGGGATCTTAAGGCCATGTCTGAACAAGAACAATTTGGCCTTTCAAGTTAATATTAGTTCGTTGATAATTCATATATTTTTATATACTTTTACCTCTCTTATCTTAGCTTTTTAACACTTGTTTTGATATAATTTGAGATAAATGTGTAATATTTGTGGTAAAAGGGCAAAAATATTTTTCGAGAATTTTTCAGGATTTATTGCATATTTTTTCAGATTATTATTGAATATTATTTTTATTCCCTAAAATTCATTTCTATTGATTTTTTTTTATTTTTTGGTAGGTGGTTACATGGAGAAGAAGAAGAAGCAATTTCCTATCTTATCTTTTATTGCTAGTTGGCTTTTTCTAATTTTACTTTTCCATTTATTTTCTCCTTTTTCCCCCCATAAATATCTCTATTTGGAAAAGTTATTAAATAATTAATTTCCATGATTTACCAAACCCACGTGATATTCCAATCTTGAGATAGATATTCACATAATCAAAACTGAATCATGAGGAGGAAGTTAAGGATCATTAGATATTGTCATTCATTTTATTTTATTCTATTCATTTTCCTGTACGCATATATGAGTTGGGGATCCAATATCAATAGAGACAGCTCCTTATCTATATAATATCATCATCTCTCCTCTCTTGCGGACGCGTCTTCCACTTGTGCTCTCAGCCTTTGCACGATTTCCACACAAACACTCCACTTCAAACCAATTGAATTCATCTCCTTCACATCCGATTCAATTGCTCTCATCCCTTTTGATCATCGTCTTCTCCTTTCATCAAATCGCACATTTTATTTCAAGCTTTCATGGCTGAACGTGTCAAGGTTTTGGAGATGGTTTGGTGCTGAAAATGTGTGGCTAGAGGTTCAAGATTCCTAGGGGCTTGATGGATGAAGATTAAGTTTATGGGCTTCAATGGCTAAGAATTTTTGGACTCTAATTCTTGTTGATTTTTCTACTTGTAATTTTTCTTTTCATAGTTGAATTAGTAAAGTTGTAATGTTGCACTCAAGGTGTTTGATTAAATACCTTTGTCATTTTAATTGAGGATACTTGTTATTGAATTGATTGGTTGCTAAATCGTTACTTAATTTTTAATTTCAATGATTAATGCATAGTTGTGATGAATTATTGAATGTTTTTGGTATTAGCAATTATATAGTTTACCTTGTGAGGCCTTGACAAGTTCTAATTAAGGTTAATTTGGAATTAATTCTTAGTTAGGCATTCTTTTGGGTACTGTTCTAAGCCAATTAATCAACCAATAACACATTGAGAGCTTAATGATACTAATTCAGTTCACTACATGAGTACTAATGGTTAGGCTTGTGTGTGTGACTTTGTTATCTATGTTTAGGATAGTTTTAAACTAGACTTGGCCAATGAGAGTATTTCGTTAGCAATTTAATTGTTGAATGAGGATTTCTTCACCATTATAGTCCTAGGGATCTCTTCAATTCATTGTTGCAAATACATTTTCATTTGTTCACTCATTTTCTTTTAAAACCAAACATTGCATAAACATTAGTTAGAATTTTAATTTCATTTTTTTGAAAATTAATCAAACCAATTTCCATTATCATTTATAGCACATTTGATAGCCATTCTTAATCAATTTTTAATCTAACTCGCTAGAGAATTTGACCTAGGTTGTGCTCTATATACATTAGGGTGTCCACTTAGTTTAATTTAGTGTATATGCGATTAGTGCATTTCAAATTTGGCATTGTTTTCAGGGAGTTAGATTAAATTAATTTTTGATTGATTTTTTAGTGTATTAATTTATTTTTTCATTTGATTTGCCTTTGATTTTGCTCTGTTTTGTCTAGAAAATTCATAGAAAAAAAATTATCGGTTTTGCTTTGTTTGTTGGAATTTTGTTGCTACTGCCTAGAAATCCTTCAAACTCAATAGTTTAAGGTTTTTGGGTGTGCTGAGCAAATTTAATAGCCTTAGCTATTAGGTCTAGTGTGTTTAGGCCAAATTCCATCATTTTTCCCATTTTTGAAATTTTCTTTATTTTCTTTATTTTCAGTTTATTATGTGTTTGTGTTTCCTTTACTTGTTCCCATTAAATTGGTTCAATTTCTTGGACCCTTTTGCATTGCATTGTGAACTTGTATGACCAGAGGTGGGAAGGAAAACATTGTAGACCTTGACCCTGAAATTGAATTGACTTTGAGAAAACTTAGAACATTGCAAATTTCTACTAGTTCCAAGGAAGTGAATTTGCTTGATAATTACTTGATAATTGAAAATATGGACCCACCACATAATGGACTAGAGGGTAATAATAGAGAAAATCATGGGAATAATGACCATAATCATGAGCATTTACATGGGGATCATGAGGTGCATGGGGACCATATTCCTAGGGAAGAAAGAAGTATTAAAGAGCTTACATCCCCTAATTGGAATATGAATTCATATGGAGTCTTTGTGCCTAATAATGATGTTGTTTCTTTTGAGTTAAAGCATTCCTTGATTAATGCCTTGTTTAAATTTCATGACCTTACAGGTGAGGATCCACACCGCTTTCTCCATACCCTCTATCTAGTGTGTGAGAATATGAAGCCCGTAGGAGTTCATGTAGATGATGTGCAAGCAAGAGCCTTCACCTTTACTCTTGAAGGTGCTGCTAGAGAATGGTTCTACAATTTGCCATCTTATCTAAGGATCACTACTTAGGCTAAAATGAAGAGACTATTTTTGGAAAAATATTTTTCAAGTTCTAAGACCGCTTTACTTTATAAGGAAATTTATGGTGTATAGCAAATACATGGTGAGACTCTATATGAATATTGGATGAGGTTTTAAGGACTCCTGGCCAAGTGTCCTCATCAAATTTCTAGTGAGCATCTTATCCAATATTTTAACAAGGGCCTCCAACCAAGTGATAGAAACACCATTGACGCAATATGAGGTGGATGCTTGATTGAGTTGACACCACAAAGGGCTTGGACACTCATTGAAAAAATGGCATCCAATGGACAACAATTTGGCACAAGAGAAAGAAGATCTTTGAATGAAATGTCTAGATCTACTCTAAGGGTATCGAATGACCATCTTGATTTGTTAGCTTTGAAAATTGGCAAGATGTTAGCTCCAAGGTTTTCTCAAGTAAACTAAGTACAAGTACCATCTCAAGTACTTGTGGCTCTTAGTTGTGGCTTTTGTAATTCTACCTTGCACATTGAAAATGCTTTCCCATTCAAGTATGATCAAAGTAATGTCAATGCCATGAACCATGGGAAAGGTCAAGCTTATTAAAAGTCTTTCAATTATAATCCCTTTAGTAATACATGTAATGTCAGTTGGAGAGATCATCCAAATCTCCAATATGGTAATGCTAATCAAGGGGGGCGGGACTTTGCACAAGGAGGATACCAATAAAGACCTCAAGGTGGCTGTAATTCATAAGAAAGGAGGTTCTTTTGTAATTCTTCATCTCAACAAAAAGGAAAGCAAATCATTCCTATCCAAGACACTTCTTCACATAAACTAGATTCATTACATGGCACAAGTGATTCAAGGTTTCAAGATGATGGCTACCAAATTTGAAGAATTAGATAAAGATAGAGCCATTAAGAAGGAGAAATTCAATAATTTGTCATCTTTTGTCTTAAATTTCTCAAATTCTTATAATGAGAACTAAGCCAAGTCAAGCACTTTGCCTTCTAATATTATGGCTAATCCAAAGGCAAATGTAAATGCTAGTGTTAAGTAGTGGCAAGGAGGTTGGAGAGAAAGAAGAGACAACATAAGAAGAGATGGAAATTGACTCCACACCATCACATCCTATTCAAGAGGAGGCTTCACAGCCACAACATCATTTAAAAGCTCAAGAGAGTACTTTGGCCAAGACCAAGAATGAAAGAAAGATGCAAGTTGAAGTGAAAGACTAAGATGCCAAAGACTTGCCATTCCCTCAAGCATAAACAAAAGGTAAGAAGGTGGATAAGGAAGCACAAGATAAGGAAATTCAAGAGATGTTCAATAAGGTTGAGGTAAACATTCCTCTTATGGATGTCATTAAAAAGTTTCCTAAATATACTAAATTCTTAAAAGATTGTTGCACTAATAAAAGAAAATTTAAACCTAATGCTAGAATGTAATTTGGTTCTAATATGTCTGCCATACTTAAACCCCAACTTCCTATTAAATGTCAAGACCCTGGTTCTTTTACTATTCCATGTCAAATTGGTAAATTGAACTTTTCTCATGATTTATTGGACTTAGGGGCTGATATTAATGTGATGCCAAAATCTACCTATTGTTCATTACAAATTGGTTGTTTGAACCCTACTAATGTGGTAGTTCAATTAGCCGATAGGTCCATTAAGCATCTTACCGAGTTGTTAGAAGATATCCTTATTAAAGTGAAAGAAATTGTTTTTCCAACTAATTCTTATGTTTTTGACATGGCAAATGAAGGTGGAAATGGTGATGGCCTAATCATTTTAGAGAGACCTTTCTTGAGAATAGCCAACACTATAATAAACATGAAAGAAGGAACATTGTCAATGGAATTTAGTGGTACAAATATTTACTTTAATGTCTATAAGGTCATGCACCACCCTTTTGAGGATTACTCTCTCTTAGGTTTGAATGTTGTGGATGTATTTATTGATGATGCTTGTGACTCACATGAGATTGCCTTGACTTCTAATGATGATGATTTCTCCTCTCTATCTAGCTCTAATCTTTTTTGTTCTTATTTGAACAAGGTCAAATGCCAAAATTGTTTGGATGTTGCTTCTTTATTGCTTGAATTAAACGGTGATTGTTTAAATGTGCAAGACAGTGATGATGAATTAGCTAGTCACTTGCTGGATTTTTCTAAAAATTGTGAATTTATTGGCCTAGATAAGCTTGAGGAAGGTTCATGTGTTGACTTTATAGGTACTAAGCTACATATGGCCAACAAGGATCATGAAATTGATGGTAAGATGATTTCTATGCATGAGGCTAAAATGGATGGGACAATTGTGAAGCTTGAGACCAAGGAAGAAGAAACAAAGAAAGTGGATTCTCAACCTCAAGGGTTGAATCTTGAAAGTACATATAAAGGTTTAAAGCTCAAGAGGCCAATTCCTTCAAGTATAGAACCTCCAACTTTGGAGTTAAAGCCTCTACCTTCCAATCTCAAGTATGCTTATTTGCTTGATAATGAGAAGCTTCCAGTAATAATTTCTAACTCTTTGGCTTCTAGTGAGGAATATGCTTTGTTATGTGTGTTGAGAAAAAATATGCACGCTTTAGGATGGACATTAGGTGATATTCCTAATATTAGTCCTCTTACATGCACACATAAAATTTTTTGTTGAAGAGGGGGCCAAACCTGTGAGACACCCTCAAAGAAGATTAAATCCTTTAATTTTGGATGTTGTTAAGAAGGAAGTTATTAAACTATTGAGTGCTAGTATTATCTACCCTATTTCAAATAGTGAGTGGATGAGTCTTATTCAAGTTGTGCCTAAAAAGGGAGGTATTACTGTGATAAAAAATGAGAAAGGAGAGATGGTTCCCACTAGAGTTCAAAGTAGTTGGAGGGTATGCATAGATTATAGGAGGTTAAATAATGTGACTAGGAAAGATCATTTTTCGTTGCCCTTTATTGATCAAATGCTTGAAAGATTGGCTTGTAAATCACATTATTTCCTTGATAGTTTTTCTGGCTACTTTCAGATTCCTATAGCACTAGAGGACTAAGACAAGACTATATTCTGTAATGTTTGCCTTGACATTACCAGGATAACACTCACACACCGTTGTGATAACTAAGATTAAATAAAATCCCATATAGAAGTTGCTATAACTCAAGGGTTTAAAAGATAATTAGTTTTAAAACAATGGGATCCTAAGAAAAACCTTTTTAAGTATTGTTGTTTGAACTCAAACCATAGTTAAAAATTAATTTATAACAAATATGGAAGCATGAAAATCAAACCACAACAAATTAAACTAAAACAAACCACTTTCCAAAAATTTTGGCTCATCCGCCACGGTGTAAGCGACGCCCATTGCAACGGATGGCATAGAGGGACAAGTCCCTCAAAGGCCTCTTGTGTTAAAGCACAATAACCATGCGTTGCGGTGCGCACCTACTGTTATGATAGTCAATTGCTATTATAATAGCCCTTCAACTTCTGAAGCACGCTGTTTTGCCATCTGACGTCCGATTTGGGCGATTCAAGTGGTCACATGAAGCTCTTCAAGCTCTCTAGCTAATGGTACCTGTTTCACTCTCAAATAATCATCTATTTAAAAGATGGATACTTGAACGTAAAATAATTTGTTTTCACATCAAAACACACATAAAGGTGTCCAACTCATAGTACCAATTGCCATTAGCCCCAGAGACACTTTGACTACCTCAAATGGACCACACACAATATGAAAATTCAATCATAACATACAATTAAACATACTCAAAATGACTGTTAAAACCTTAATTCACGACAACATAAAGGGGTGGATAAATTCTAACACACATGTCAATTGGTCATTTTGGCACATAAATCTCTTCAAATTCTTCACTTGTAATGGTAACTTGGCCAAGCACACATATTTAATCCATAACATCAACCTTGAACCAAGATACGCACACTTATCATAAATTCATATAAGTGATATCCCAAAATAATGCCATGTCCCTATGTTGGCAGTATATAATGGCAATATTCGTTACAAACCCAAAAGAGAAAGGGGAAGAGCTATAATACAATGCTCTTCACTCTTCAATTGCCCTTTCCTTCCCCTTGTCCCTACTAGAGCCCTCACCTGTAAAATATAACTACGGGGTGAGATAAACAGTAATAGAATAATTCACCACTATTAATTAACATGCACAACCATAAGAGAGTAAAACTATAAAACTCTAAAATATAATTTTAGTATATCACCACATACTCTTTTCATCAATGGAAATCTTATATGACTAGCATGATCATTCTACTATCCGAGCCTCCATATCACCCCGATTGAAACTATAGGCTTTTGAACCAAGTATACATTCACAATAGTTCGAGCACACTTTTAGTAGTAGGATCACTTGGCTAAAGGTGTCCTATCCCACTTTCAGACTATGATTTTCCCCTATCACACATGAATCAGGATGTCATTACTCCAACACAGCATCATTAATATTAAGGAGCGTCACTCTCCAACATCGTATCCCACATGGATACTAAGGAGAAAATCTCCAACATCGTGCCTCACTAGACAGTAAGGAGATATATGTTATATGGACTTCCACTATACCTTTCCTACGGGTGAACTCTCACCCCTAACATGATCATGCCTACACTCAACATATACATATACATTTCAAATTTCTCAACCCATTTATATATAACTTTCATCATACTCATCATTTGCGAAAATAGACTTTTCATGCATAAAACCACATTTCGAAATATGCAAGGTTATCAAATCTCAAGTTCAAATCAACATATCTACTCACAAACAATTAAGCAATATAATCAAATAGTGTAAATTATTTTGTTACCTCAACCCTTTGTCACACAAAAGGATTACTGTGGCTCAATGTTAGCTCCATAAGTTCTGCACGCATGATGTAGCTCAAGCAACACTCAATCTACACAATCAAGCGACAATCATCAATTATCACTCTAGATAAACCCTGATTTCACTAGATTCTAAGTGCCTATAACACCCATATTCCTTTTTTAACAACATAAACCATTCCCAAACACTCTAACCATCCTATTAACATCCCTACATACTAAAATCACTAACCAATATCCCACATTGTCTCAAAATTTTTAATTTATGCCTAGGGTTTATCCAAACTCTTACCAAAAATTTTCAATCATTATAAAACTCATAAACTTAAGGTTAGATGCTTAATTTAACTCTCCAAGATCTTAAATAAATCAATAGATTTGATCTAAACCCAAGGGAATTAAAATCAAAGTCTCCATTGCCCTACCAATCTAGATTTTCACATAAAAGAAGGAGAAGAGGGAATGTGAAACTTATCCAATGGTGATTCAAGTTTCAAATACTTCTAAAGTAGCCTAGGGATCGTGTCCTAGCAGACCAGGAGCTCCTCTCCATTACTCTCTCATTTTTCCTTCTTTCTCTCTTCTATTTTCGTGTTGATTTTGCGCGTGTGCCGCGGCGCATTGATATGGTCGCCGCGGTGCATGGCATAGAAAGTCCCATAAAATTTTAAAATTTCTTTTGTGCTATGGCCTGCTCAAACATCAATCTAGTCTTCTTCTAAGGCTGTCCAAGGATTCAAAAACTATATTAGTTTCTCATAAACCTCATTAATCAATTATTTATCTAAGTTGACCAAATTACCCTTGAAAATACTGATAATTACCAAATGAAAAACTTAAGATGTTACACATTTACTTGCCCATTTGGCACATTTGCATATAGGCAAATGCCTTTTGGATTATGTAATGCTCTTGGGACCTTCCAACATTGCATGCTTAGTATTTTTATGACTTTATTAAGAATTGCATGGAAGTACTTATGGATGACTTCACTATGGGGATTCATTTAATAATTACTTGTCTAGTCTAGATAAAGTTTTAAAAAGATGCATTGAAAAGAAGTTTGTCCTCAATTTTGAAAAATGTCATTTTATGGTAGATAAGGGAGTTGTTTTGGGGCACTTGATTTCTAAGAAGGGTATAGAAGTGGATAAAGCCAAAATTGATGTCATTTCTTCTTTGCCATATTCTACCTGCGTTAGGGACTTGAGATCATTCCTAGGCCATGTGGGTTTTTATAGAAGATTCATTAAAGATTTTAGCAAAATTGCACTTCCACTTTCTAAGTTATTATAAAAGGATGTTGACTTTCACTTTGATGATTCATGCAAATCTAGTTTTGACATGTTAAAATTCATGCTTATTTCCCCGCCTATTTTGAAAGCCCTCATTTGGTGCCTTTCTTTTGAAACATCTTGCGATGCTTCTAATTATGCCGTGGGTGCAATGTTAGGGCAAAAAGATGGTAAAAATTCTTATGTGATTGCTTATACATCAAAGACTTTGGATGATTTTCAAGTCAACTACACAACCATCGAAAAAGAGCTTTTTACTATTGTGTTTTCTTTAGACAAGTTTATATCTTATTTGCTAAATTCTAAAGTTGTTGTTTATACATATCATGCAGCAGTTAAGTATCTTTTTAAAAAGCTAAATGCTAAACCAAGGCTCATTAGATGGGTTATTTTAATGCAAGAGTTTGACTTGGAGATTAAGGATAGAAGTGGATCCCAAAATTATGTTGCAGTCCATCTTTCTAGATTGCCTCATCTTAAGGATAATTTGGTAAACTCTAACCTTGTTGTTGATACCTTTCCAAATAAATCCTTGCTTTCTATTTTTACTATACCCCCATAGTATGCTCACTTGGCTAACTATATTGTTTGTGGTGTATTGCCTCATGATTGGTCACATTTTAAAAAAAAAAATTGAAAAGAGAGGCTAGGTTTTATGTTTGGGATGCGCCATTTATGTGAAAAATTTGTAGTGATAAGGTCATAAGGAAATGTGTGCATGATATTGATTTTGAGTCCATTCTTGATTTTTGTCATTCTCATGCTTGTGGTGGACATTTTAGTTCTAATAGGATAGCTAGGAAAGTCTTGAATTGTGGTTTGTATTGGCCTACATTGTTTAGAGATGCACATTCACATTGCAAGTCTTGTTTGAATTGTCAAAAGGTAGGAAGTTGGGGAAAAAACATGAAATGCAACAAAATCCAATTTTACTTTGTGAAATTTTTGATGTTGGGCATTGACTTCATGGGACCCTTTCCTCCCTCCTTTGGCTTTAATTATATTTTACTTGCAGTTGACTATGTCTCCAAATGGATAGAGGCCATTCCTACAAGAACTAATGATGCCAATGTTGTTTTAAAGTTTTTCAAGTCTAATATTTCTTGTAGGTATGGAGTTTCAAAAGCACTAATAAGTGACCAAGGCTCACAATTTTTATAACAAATTGATGAAAGCATTATTGGCTAAATATGGAGTAACACATACAGTTTCTACACCTTATCACCCACAAATGAATGGTCAAGCTGAAGTGAGCAACAAGGAAATTAAAACAATTCTTTCCAAGGTTGTGAAGACTAATAGAAAAGATTAGAGTACCAAGCTTGAGGATTCTCTTTAGACTTATAAAACTACCTACAAAACTCCAATTGGGATGTCTCCTTTTAGATTAGTGTATAGCAAAGCATGTCATTTACCTGTAGAGGTGGAGCATAAAACTTATTGGGCAATCAAGACCTTGAATTTTGATTTAGATGGGTCGATCGAAGAGAGAGGATTCCAATTGCAAGAGCTTAAGGAGTTGAGGTTCGATGCCTATGATTCACCTAGAGTTTACAAGGAGAAGACCAAGCTTATTTATGACAAGATGATTTTGAGAAAGAAATTTCATGAAGGTGATTTGATATTAGTCTACAAAACAAGGTTCATTCACAAACCAAAGAAGCTAAAATTTAAGTGGGATGGCCCATATCTGATCACTAAAGTATTTCCCTATGGTGTGCTGAATTTGCTTGAGGAATCTAGTGGGAAGGAGTTTCAAATCAATGGTCATTTGTGCAAAGTCTATTAAGGCTTTATTCCAATTCAAGTAGAGTCCCATCATGATTAGTTGAAAGACCCACCATGACTAAGTTGTTTCTCTCCACTCTTACTTTTTACCTTTTCCATTTTTTTTATCATGTTTTGAATTGTTGGATTGGATGAATTGTAAGTGTGGGGGGAAATTTAGTTTAGGTTGTATGCTCGTGCATTTTTTCTTTTCTTTTGTTGATATTTTTTTGGCAAGTGTTCTTGATTTTTTTTAAAAAAATTATTTTCTACACTTTTTCATTGCTTCTTAATTTCTTTGGCATTTATCTTTAGTCTAGGCTTGCATTAGGAATAATGTAATGACCAAGTGTGGAGGAGGGAACAAAATTTTTTTTTCTTTTTTTCTTACAAAAAAATGTTTTACTTTTTCTTTTTGATTTGAAGTTGCACTACTTAGATGCCTTTGATCTAGAGTTTTGATTCTTGAAATGAGATTATTAACTTGTATTGTGTTTGATGAAGTGATTTAGTTCTTATCTTGCATGAATTAATTTGGATAGCATAACCCTTGTTAGAAAGACCATTGAGCCTAATTGATTCTTTTCTAGTGTGCAGGTATCCACCTATGCTATTTCATTCTTTAGAACTTGTCTCTATTCTTTTTCAAGGCTACATTTTCATTTTGCATTGTGAAAATGATTAAGGCATTTATCAAAATAACTAGTTAGCCAAAAGGCCAACCCTAATTGCGATTTCTCAGAGATATTTACCTAAAATACAGAACTAGAAAATAGAAAAAGAAAGTAGATTCAAAGCCCAAACGAGTATAGAGTATATACCTTCAATGGCTTGTTACTATGATCACAAGGGTCTAGTGAGATTTAGTATTACAAAATAAGCAATTTGAGTAGAATTTATAAAAGAGCTTGATTTCATGAGTTGCAAAGTTATTACTTGAGAATTATTTTTTTTCCCAATTAAGGAAAGTGAATCAATGATTGAATACAATTTAGTTTCCCATAATTGCGGGACACTAATTTTCAAACATATAATGATGTAATTGATGAATTTTTGTTTTAAAAAAGAAAATTAATATGATTACAATAAAAAAAATATTATTACAATCAATGTTAATCGATCTCATAATTTCTTAGCCCACTAGTGTGCCTTGATCAAGTTCACAAATTTATCTTAGCCAAAAGAGTAATCAAATACTCCATCTATCTCGAATTATAAAACACTTCTAGATAAAATCACATATCAATAAAACTTATTAAATATACTTTTCAACATTATTTTTCAAGATAAAAATATAAATTTTTAAAAATATATTTTATTTAATACTCCATGTATGAACGGATATTAAAGAGGAAGAATATATAGAAAGTATAACAATAAAATTTTTTTATTAATAAATCTTATTTTAATTAAAGTGTCTAATATTTTAGAGAGTAGATGTTAGATGTTGACATGATTATCACTACATTGTGATCTCATGATAGTGATGAACAAATTAGAAAGAATATGCATTAGTTTAATGGGTTAACGAGCAAAATAGATTTTAAACTTTACTTGAAAAGCGTTTTAAATCGTAAACTTTTAAAATGTGCAAAATAAACCCTACATTTTTAAATTTATAACAAATTAAAACCCTATCATTATCTTTTTTAACGCCATTACCGTTCACAGTGGGCCCCAGTTAATTAGCACCATAGACCCCAAATTATTACATGAGTAGCGTCTTGGACCTTGAACTTTGAAATTTTGAGCAAATTATCCCTACCATTTATATATAAAACATTGACTATTATGTAGACTAAATTAGCCTCAGTATGATTCGCCACGGTGAATGCATCATTGGTCATGGCAAACGACTCATAATTTTGTTGCCCTTTTTTGTAATGTTTTCCAAATGATTGGTATCACATGCTTTTGTATACTATATAACTCTGATTTAGTCTTATTTTGAGTAACGTTTATTTATTTAATAGTGAAAACATAAGATTCCATTAGGAAAGAAGTTTAAGTATCAGAGAATTTTAATTAACTAGTCACTTTGGATTTTATATTCTTTGATGAAATCATCGGCTTTTGCATCCATCATTTGTAAAATCCTATGATACTTAAATTTCTATTCAAATGAGATCCCAAGTTTTCACCATTAAATAAATAAATATTATTCAAAATAAGACTAAATTAAATTATGGAGTGTTGAAAGCATGAGATACTAATAGTTTGAAAAACATTGCAAAAAAGGGGTAAAAAATGTTATTTCACAAAATTATGGGTTGTTCATTATGGCCAATGATGAATTCACCGCGGTGAACCATTCTGAAGTTAATGTGGTTTACATAATAGTCAATGTTCTATACATAAACAGTAAGGGTAATTTGCTCAAAATTTTAAAGTTCAAGATCCAGGATGCCACTCGCGTAATAGTTTAAGATCTATGACACTAATTAACTGAGGCTCATGATGAACAGTAATGGCGTTAAAAAAGATAATGGTAGGGTTTAATTTGCTATGAATTAAAAAGTTTAAAGTTTATTTTACACATTTTAAAAGTTCAGAGATCAGGGTGCTTTTCTAGCAGAAATTCAGGGTCTATTTTACTCATTAACCCTAATTTAATTATTGCAATAGAATTTCATATATTCATATATTATAAATTGAAATTATAGAATATCATCTTAGTAGTTCGTACTTCATAGGTAATAAATACAAAATTATTATTAATTAATTAAGTCATAATTATATACAAATGTAATAAATATCATTGTTATCCATCACTATCAATATATTGGATATAAAACATAAATCATCATCATCAATATTGAATATAACATGTATAATTCCAACCTGAAAAAATTTATAAAAATATTTACAAATATATTATTAGTCAATTTATCACATTGAGAGCAATATGCCTAGAGTTTCACACATAAGAAATGAGTATTTAAAAAAAAAAAAAGAAGCTGCTCAAATCCAATCTATTTTCAATACTAAGCAAGTTTTATCAATATTGGAATTACATATATGCCCTTAATGGAAATCAATATATTAATAAGTGATTATATCATATTAATTAGTAATAATTCCGTATATTTTGGTTTAATGAGAACCGACTGGAAATTGAGAATTAATTGTGACTTAATTTTTAATTGAATTTAATTAAGGAAGTTTATCCCTGCGTAAATGAGGAATATTCCATCACAATAATTATCTCCATTATGAGATGAATTTATGATGATTGTAATTTCCTTTTCTATAATAGCCAGCTCCCACACTGTATAAATAGTGAGAGATAGTTGAAGGTGAATTCACCCAAGAGCGAATACCTCTTCTCAGTATTTACCCTACTCTCCCCTTATTGATGCATATGTTATGTACTATAAAAAGGGCTCTAGGAGTCCTATCTCAGTATGGGTTATCGGATAGATTTCACAACACCTGGGTCTGGTAAGACCTCGACCCAAGCCTTTTTTTTAAAAAAAAAAATATTTTATTTGATTTTATTATGCTTCGTTGGTATATCAAAGCTGTGTTGCTCCCAGGGAAGTAATTCGGTTCACAGTCACAGGTTCCCGATTGGACCGGCTAGATAGTCGAAGTTTCAATACAATGAATTTCTCTTTAATATTATATATTTACACGCTCATGCACACACAAGGGGTTAAATACCAGATCAATCATCAAATTCATTGAGACATTGATTTAAGGATTAATGGTTTGATTATGATTGAACCGTAATCAAACTAATCTAAAGTAAATTAATAAAATTTCAAATGACAATAATTTCAATAATATAAAAGCTAGATTTTAAATAGTAATAATAAATTAAAAGGAAGAATAATAATTTTTTCTTAAAATAATAATAAAGTTATAATGAAATTTGAAGGGTTAAAATATAAGAGATAAAAATATAATTGAAAATATATAATGCATGGTTTCATCAATTTTCATTTCTTCTTTCTCGTTTTCCATTTTTACTAGCAGGCGAAGGTTATTTTGTAAAAAAATTTCACAACCTAATTGAACCTATCAAACTAAAACAGGTTAATACCATGCTAATTGGGTCACTTTAAGTTAATATTGCTTGACCAGTCGACCAAGTGGTTGGTTCACAGGATTACCAGTTAGACCATTGGTATGGTCCAGGTTTCAATATAATGATTTTTTCTTCAATGTTATTTATACATACAAGCTAAGCTATTAAAAAATGAACATATCATTGAATTGAACCAGTTGAAATATTGATTTATGAGTTAATTGTGTGGCTATGGTTAAACCAGAACTAAATCAATCTTAAGTAAATTAATATATTCTTTAAATAGCAATATCTCAAATGAAAATTGTCAGATCAAAGTATATAAAATTTAAAACAAAACAACAGATATAAACATATGATTTTATTTGTATAAGAAAAAGTATAGAGTGATTACAAAGGAAAGTATGAGAGCAAACGAGAACGGAAATTTTACAAGTGGAAGGGAGATGAAAAGTTTACAAGAGAGAGAGGTTTTAAGTGATGTTTGTAAATGAAAAAGTCTTCTTTATTTATAGACTTATGAATGACAATGGTTTGATTGTTCAGATTTAGGTTAATTGACTTTTATTAATTTGTTTTATGTGCTTGACTTTTCTTTTCTCATGATTAGCTTTTCTTCTTTTGTCTTTTTTCAACTTTCTTGTCAGTCACATTATTCTTGTAACTTGCTTTTCTTCTTTTATCTCTTCTGTCCCTTTGTTTTCTTTTGACTTTCTTACCATTTTATCAACCGCAATTTTCTTTTTCTTTTGTCACCTCCTTTCTTTTTCTTTCCATCATTTACTATTTTTGTTGACTTTGGTTGCAATTTTGATTGTCCAAGCTTTTTTTGTCTTTAATCAGTTGCAATATTTGAAGTGATGTGTCAAAATAACAAGTCCTACATTGCTCACATGAGGAGATCTCCCTCGCATATTTATGCTAAGGAATGAAATGGACAAATAAATGAGCTTGGAGGAGAAATGGGTTTGTATGCATGAGACCTTCGCACGACAATCGTAGTTGAAAATAATCGATTTGTCCCCCTACACAGGAGTTAAAGAGGCACTGAGTTTTTTCTAATAGGTTTATTTTTGCAAAATTGTAAAATTAATTTTGTAAAACATGCTTATTTGGAAACCTTTGAATTTGGCATGTGCCAACGTTAAGAGGATATTAAGAGAATTCAAATTCTTAAACGTTAATTTGCCAGAGATTCAGAGTTCAAATTTGGCATTTTTGAATATCCATTGAGAGGATATTTCTGAATTAAAAACCAAAACTGATTTCTTAATGTGCCAACATTAAAAAACCTCCAAGTAATTATGCATTATGTGGCTTTGTTTCTGAAATTGCTCCTTAATTGTGTGTGGAGGCCAACTGTGCATGCAGTTGTGTCGAGTTTATAAATATTGAGGAGCCCCATGAGTTTAGTGCCTGGCTCTTGGGCTTTCGAGCCGATTCTCTTCACCTCTTTCGTATGTTGTGTTGTGTTCCTGAGTTTATTTTTTGCTTAGTATCTACTATTTTGTTGCCCTGACTATTTTGCAGGATGAGTCTGTTTAATCTTGAGAAATTGTCATATTAACAAACCAGTATGTCGGAATAATTCTTAAGGACAGTGTATTTCGACACGACTCATACTTAAATTCACTGCTGCTGCCAACATAATCTTCCCTAATGTCATTTTCAAATTTTTCTTTTATTACTTCTATTCTTTCTTTAATTTTTTGGTTACCTATCTACTCTTCTTTTGTGAAATAATTAAAAAAACCAATTTCTTTTATTTTCATTTTTTGATAGCATAAATTTTGGCCTTAATAATTCTTTATCCATTTCAAAATTTAAGTTCTTTAGTTAGGAATCTAAAAGAGAATTATTTTTTCCTTTTATAAACTGTATTTTGAAATCAAAATAGGATAGAATTGCTTTAATGTACTGTGGTCATGGTAATGTTCCAATATCTTAAGTTAATCCTATTTTGTCTTCTGATCAGACATGGAAATTTTATCATGTCATAGTTGTATATGCATGTGCGAAGAGAGAATGACATTTGTAAGTCGTGCCTAAATGTTGACATCATGAGCATGGCAAAGTTCGCGGCAATCTTCTGTGTTGCTGTGGTTTGGTGTATCTTGTCAACTAGGAATGCTTGGATTACTTAAGGAGAATGCTTTTATATACTGTGGTCATATTTGTGGTTCATTCATTTTGAATTCTGTTCTTTTATTTTACTAGCTACACTGTTTCATGTAGTTACTATTTTACTGTTTTCTACGAATAGGGGGAAAAAAAACAGGGGGGGTTGATCACCTCAAATTGATGAACTTTAATTTTACAATTTTTGTTTGATTTTTTTCCACCAAAAAATAAAAATTTGACTAATCCTGACCTAAAATTTCATGTTAGGTGAGTTTGGAAGGTGTTATTGCCAAAAGGCTAAAGGAGTTTTCTTCTATACAAGGCTTCTCTAGTAGCTAAAGCCCCATTAATTAGCCTCCACATAAAATGTCTTACCTTTGATGGTACCTGTAACCTCCAAATGCCATCCCACATCTGTTTTGGTACCACAAAGGAGCTACTAGGATCCCTACTCTCCACCTTATTTCCAATCTGTCTTGAAACATGCTACCCTGACTTTACAGTATAAACTCCATCTTTGCATCCTTGCCACACAACTCTATCCATACAAGGTGTCTTTGGAATAAAGATCTTCAGAATCATCTCTTTATCTTCATCGGACAGCAAATTAGAAATGCCACACAAGTTCCAATTCCCATTTTCAATCAACTCTGCTACTTTTTTATTCTTATCAATCACTTCCTCCTGTACTGCCTTCAATTTAACTTCACTGCTTCCAGGTAACCACTTATCTTTCCAAATTCTCACAGACTTGCTATCCCCAAATTTCCAGCATAAATTCTTCATTAACAAATCTCCACCTTCCAATAAGCTATAACGGCACCGTGAAGCCTTTGGACCTTTTTTAGCTTATAAGAAACTCCACTTTGGAAAATAAATTCCTTTTAACAACCTGCACCAATAATCATAAAGGTTGTTTATCAATCTCCGTGCAATTTTTGCTAACAAGGCCTTAATAAAATCTTGAAAATCTTGAAACCCCAAGCCTCCTTCTTTCTTAGAACCAGTCATATATTCCCAATTTTTTGAATGTATTCTATTCCCATTTCTGTCATTTTGACCCCACCAAAATTCAGATATCACAGAAGCTAACTCTCTACACGCTTTTTGGAAACAAAAAGCATGTCATGGGGTAAACTGGGATGGTATTTGCATTAGGCTTCACCAAAGTCTTCCATCCTGCAAATATAAGTAATTTCTGTTTCCATCCTTGGATCTTCATTCCTATTCTTGATCTGACAAAAGCCAGAGCTGCTAATTTTGATCTCCCCCACAATATGGGAAGACCAAGATATTTCCTCCTTTAATTCTAGCTTAGCATTTGAAGGGAAAAAAACACACTAGATTTTTCTAAATTTACCTCTTAGTCCAGAAGCTAAGCAATATACATTTAGGATTTCCTTCAAAACTAGACAATTACGTTTCTCTCCCTTTACGAAAAATGAAGCATTGTCTGCAAAGAAACAATGAGATAATACAGGACCTCCTCTAGCTAATCTATTTCTTCTCAAATCACCATAATCAGCATGGTATTGAATCATTTTTGACAGAACATCTGCTACAATAATAAAGAGGTAGGGAGACAGTGGATCAACTTGTCTTACTCCCCGTCCAGGTTTAATTGTAGTCACATCCTCCCCAAAAACTTGTAGATTAAATTCAATAGAGGTCACAGATTTCATAATTCTTTGCACCCAGATTCTGCAGAAACCTATTTTCAATAATAGGCTTTGCTCATGTCTACTTTGAAGGCCAATTCAACTCTTGTACCCTTCCTATTTTTCAAATATTTAAAAGCTTCATGGGCCACTATAATATTGTCCTGCCTCCCCAATTTTGTTGTCAAATGACAGCAGAATCAGTGGAAGTTCGTGCAACACGCCATGGTGCATGGCGCCTGAGCTGTGGCGTGTGGCACAGAGAGCAATATTCCGCGGTGCAGAGTGTATCCTGTAACAGCCCTCCTGGGTCACCACTGCCTCTCCAGGGTCTTTTCCCAGGCGCTGGACACTTCCCTCTCACAAGGTAATGCCGGCTTTAGCCCAGGTGGTACTGAGCGTATTCCTCACCCCACCCTCACGGGGCTCTTTTGGAACCTCCCCAGACTCGAACCTCCAACCTCTACCACCTTAACGAAGTTGAGGCAAAGTCTGGTACCACTGAGTCCACGGACTCAATGGTACCAGACTTCGCCTCAACTTCGTTAAGGTGGTAGAGGTTGGAGGTTCGAGTCTGGGGAGGTTCCAAAAGACCCCCGTGAGGGTGGGGTGAGGAATAACCACTGTACCACCAGTGGGAAAGCCGGCAATCATGTGGTGACATGTGTGTTGTCCAGCGCCTGGGAAAAGTCCCTGGAGAGGCAGTGGTGACCCAGGAGGGCTGTTATATAAAAGGCGCCTTTTATGTAACAGCCCTCCTGGGTCACCACTGCCTCTCCAGGGTCTTTTTCCAGGCGCTGGACAACACACATGTCACCACATGATTGTCGGCTTTCCCACTGGTGGTACAGTGGTTATTCCTCACCCCACCCTCACGGGGGTCTTTTGGAACCTCCCCAGACTCGAACCTCCAACCTCTACCACCTTAACGAAGTTGAGGCGAAGTCTGGTACCACTGAGTCCACGGACTCAGTGGTACCAGACTTCGCCTCAACTTCGTTAAGGTGGTACCAGGAGGGCTGTTATATAAAAGACGCAGTTCAATGGTACCAGGTTCAGCCTCAACTTCGTTATGTCGGAGAGGTTGGAGGATCGAACCTGGGGAGGTTCCAAAAGACCCCCGTGAGGGTGGGGTGAGGAATAACCACTGTACCACCAGTGGGAAAGCCGGCAATCATGTGGTGACATGTGTGTTGTCCAGCGCCTGGGAAAAGACCCTGGAGAGGCAGTGGTGACCCAGGAGGGCTGTTATATAAAAGGCGCCTTTTATGTAACAGCCCTCCTGGGTCACCACTGCCTCTCCAGGGTCTTTTCCCAGGCGCTGGACAACACACATGTCACCACATGATTGCCGGCTTTCCCACTGGTGGTACAGTGGTTATTCCTCACCCCACCCTCACGGGGGTCTTTTGGAACCTCCCCAGACTCGAACCTCCAACCTCTACCACCTTAACGAAGTTGAGGCGAAGTCTGGTACCATTGAGTAAGTAACTATAGAGGGATTAAACTCATGAGCCACACAATGAAATTGTGGGAGAAAGTAATTGAGCACAGGTTGAGATTGGAGACAAGTATTTCTGAGAATCAATTTGGTTTTATGCCAGGTAGATCAACTACAGAGGCGATTTATCTACTAAGGGGATTAATGGAAAAGTATCGTTGTAAAGATAAAGATCTACACATGGTTTTTATTGATTTGGAAAAAGCTTATGACCGTATACCAAGAGAAGTGCTTTGGAAAGCGTTGGAAAAAAAGGGAGTACGGATTGCTTATATTAAAGCCATACAAGATATGTATGAGGGGGTAAAAACTAGTATAAGAACGCCTAGTGGTCAAACAAAGGATTTTCCTATAAAGATTGGACTACATCAGGGATCATCTCTGAGTCCTTATTTGTTTAACTTGATTTTAAATGTTTTGACGGAACATATTCAAGAGGAAATCCCGAAATGTATGCTCTTCGCGGATGATATAGTTCTTATAGCAGAGACAAGAGAAGAGGTTAATTGCAAACTTGAGTTATGGAGGAGGACATTGGAGTCGAAAGGTTTTCGTCTGAGTAGAAGTAAGACGGAATATTTATATTGTAAATTTGGTAAAGGACTATTCGAAAATAATTTGGAAGTGAAATTGGGAGATCAAATTATACCTCAAGTGGAAAAGTTTAGATATTTGGGAGCCATTATTCAAAATGAT
Organism: Prosopis cineraria; assembly: GCF_029017545.1. Taxonomy (NCBI): domain Eukaryota; kingdom Viridiplantae; phylum Streptophyta; class Magnoliopsida; order Fabales; family Fabaceae; genus Prosopis; species Prosopis cineraria. The sequence continues at coordinate 16,934 of NW_026556215.1, read as the reverse complement.
GGCGAAATCAGTGGAGATATTTCACATAGAATTCAAGCTGGGTGGTTTAATTGGAGAAAAGCTAAAGGAGTTATTTGTGACCGTAAGGTGCCTAATAAACTTAAAGGAAAGTTTTATCGTACTGCTATCAGACCGGCAATGTTATATAGTAGTGAATGCTGGGCTCTAACGGGACAGCAAGAGCATAAAGTTGGAGTAGCAGAGATGAGAATGTTACGATGGATGTGCGGACATACACGTAAAGATAAAATTCGAAATGAGCACATACGCGAAAAAGTGAGGGTGGCACCTATTGAGGAAAAAATGGTAGAAAATCGGTTGAGATGGTTTGGGCATGTACAAAGAAGACCAAGGGAGGCACCAGTGAGAAGAGTGGAACATATAACTTTGAGTCCGATTAAGAGAGGTAGAGGAAGGCCTAAGAGAACACTCTTGGAAGTTGTTGAACGTGATCTCTTAATTAATAATATTCTAAAAGCTTAATAAATGATAGAGCACAATGGCGTCTTGCAATCCATGTAGCCGACCCCACCTAGTGGGATAAAGGCTTGTTGTTGTTGTTGTTGTTGTTGTGATCATGGTAATGTTCCAATATCTCAAGTTACTCCTATTGATAAGATATATTGCAAACATTAATTTAGAAGGAAATAATTAATTAGTTTTTTTTGTTGCTTTTCATTTAACTTTTGTAAGTTTCCTTCTTGTGAAGGAAACCAACCAGCAAGTGGAAATGATTTTAAATGATTTTGTTTCAGCAAATGGGTAGAGGTTTCCTTGTTAGGAAGGAAATCTGATACTTATAAATAGGGTGACTCATATAGTCAGAATCGGATTTGAATGAATGAATTTCTGAGTTATGTGAATGCTCTCTCTCTCAACTCTGCGTCTCTCTCCCTCTGCTCCCCCTCCCTATCAGTTCTGCGTCCCTCTTGTTTTCCCTCTCTTTCTCTGTTTTTTCTGTCACCTCTCTTCTGTTCTCGCTTCCCCCAGAACAAGTTAATACCATGCTAATTGGGTGCCTTTGGGTTAATGTTGCTTGGCCTGTCGACCAAGCGATTGGTTCACAGGATTATTAGTTAGACCGGTTGGTATAATCCGGGTTTCAATATAATGAATTTTTCTTTAATGATATTTATACATACAAGCTATTAAAAAAAGAACATATTATTGACCCAATTTAGATATTGGTTTATGGGTTAATTGTGTGACTGTGGTTGTACAAGAATCAAATCAGTCTTAAGTAAATTAATATATTCTATATGTAGGATTATCTCAAATGAAAATTATCATGTCAAAGTATACAAAATTTAAAACAAAACAATATATATAAACATATGATTTATTTATATAAGGAAAAGTATAGAGTGCTTACAAAGGAAAGAATGAGAGAAAAGTATAAGGAAAATTTTATAAGTGGAAGGGAGGTGGATAGTTTACAAGAGAGAGAGAGAGAGGATCTAAGTGACGTTTGTAAATGGAGAAGTCTTGTTTATTTATAGGCTTTTGAATGATAATGGTTTGCTTGATCAAACTTAGGTTAATTGACTCTGATTAATTTATTTTCTGTGCTTGGTTTTTCTTTTTTCATAATTTTCTTTTCTTCTTTTAATTTTTTTGCTACTTTGTTAGCCACATATTTCCCTTGATTTGCTTTCTTCTTTTGTCTCTTTTGTTCCCTTTTTTTTTTTACTTTCTTGCCATTTTGTCGGTCATATTTTTCTTTTTCTTTCATCACCTCATTTTCTTTTCTTTTCATCATTTACTATTCTTTTTATTTGGTTGCAATTTTGGTTGTCCTCTTTTTTTGTCTTTAATCTATTGTAATATTTGAAGTGATGTGTCAAAATGACAAGTCCTACATTACTCACATGAAGAGATTTCTTAGTGTGTTCATGCTAAGAAATAAAGTGGGCAAATAAATGGGTTTGGAGAAGTATATTCACACACATGAGACCTTCACAAGGTAATTATAATTGAAAATAATTGACTTGCCACCTCCCGTGCATGAGTTAAAGAAACATTAAGGTTCTTTTTATTATTTTTGCAAAATTTTAAAATTAATTTTCTAAAACATGCTTATTTGGAAACCTTTGAATTTGACATGTGCCAATGTTAAGAGGATATTAAGAGAATTCAAATTCTTCAACGTAAATGTGCCAGAGATTCAGAGTTCTAATTTGGCATTTTTGAATGTCCATTGAGAGGATATTTCTAAATTAAAAACCAAAACTAATTTCTTAATGTGCCAACATTCAAAAACCTTCGAATAATTATGCATTATGCGGCTTTATGTTTCTCAAACTACTCCTCAATTGTGTGTGGAGGCCAATTGTGCGTGCAGCCGTGTCGAGTCTATAAATATTGAGGAGTCCCATGAGTTCAATGCCTAGCTCTTGAACTTTCGAGTCGATTCTCTCTTCCTCCTTCATATGCTGTGTTCCTAAATTTATTTTTTGCTTAGTTTTTACTTTTATGTTGCCCTAACTATTTTGCAGGATGAGTGTATTTAATTTTAAAGAGTTGCTATGTTAACAAATAAGTATGCCGGAATAGCTTTTAAGGATAGTGTCTTTCAACATGACTCGAACTTAAATTTTCTATCTGCTGCCAGTACAATTTGCCCTAATGTCATTTTCAAATTTTTCTTTTATTTCTTCTATTCTTTCTTTAATTTTTTGGTTACCTATCTATTTTTCTTTTGTGAAATAATTAACAAATTAATTTTTTTATTTTTATTTCTTGATAGCATAAATTCTGTCCTCGATAATTCTTTATCTATTTAAAAATTTAAATTCTCTTGTCAAAAAATCTGAAAGAGAATTTTTTTTTTATAAACTGTATTTTAAAAGTCAAAAGAGGATCGAATTGCTTTTATATACCGTGGTCATGGTAATGTTCCAATATCTTAAGTTACTCCGATTTTGTCTTCTGATCATACATGGAAATTTTATCTTCAGGCATTCAATTGGATCGATTGAGCCTTTCAAGGCAACCTTATTATATATATTTCTCTTGAACCTCTTCTGAGCCTTTCACCCGATTAAAGGATTTCAATGAATTATCAAAAATCAGTGAGGAACACTTTGATACTAGCATCAGTGCTTCCACGCAGCCTAAAATCAGCGCTTTCTTCAAATCTCCGGCTCATGCGCCCAAATCCATTGGCCCAGCTTTGGCTATCAACAGTGATGACGACGAACTAGCAGTTTGGGAGAAGAAAGAGCATCATATCTTCAATACCTATGAGCAAAGGCGTTTGGATCCCAAAATGTATGCCCTTGATAGAATTGTCAGTTTCCTTATTTTATATTTTTGAAAACTATTTTTTCTGTTTTGGTTTTTCAGAACCTGTTTATGTACTATGAATTTTGAGAAACTAAAATTAATTCCACTATTTATATTATGGAAATATATATGTTTCACCATTTCTTTTGCACCAAACAGGACATTCTTGTTCTGAAGGTGCCTAACTGTTTTTAAGTGATTTATTGTCTTTTTTGGTCAAAGAAGAATCCAAGACAATTTAGAGGAAATTCACCAAACAAAGAAAAACATACCAGTTGAATCATGTTCAAAACAAGAATCCGTTATAACAGGAAGGACGATTATCAAGCATAAGAAGAGGAGCTATGCTCAGTTCCATCTAGATTTTGGTCAATCTGATTTCCTGTTACACAATTGTTCTATTTGCGGAGTCAGATTTGCTCCAGGTGATGCAGAGGATGAAAAAGCACACAAAAAAATTCACACAGCTTATACTCGAGGGCTTCCATTTAAAGTAAGTAGACTAAAATTTTCTTCTTGAACAAGGGTTGCCGCTTGGCTGGACTTCATTTGGATACTTATTTTATTTATGCAGGGACGGACTAACGAAAGGGTTGTTCATATGCTTAACGGCAATGCGGGTAGAATCATTTTGGTCTTACAGAGTGACCCTCCAGCTCAAAAAAAGAAGGTATTGTCCTTATATATATATCTATATATAATTTAAATTCCCAAGACTTTTCTTCATATTTTCTAATTGGAACTTTACATTTCATGGAGAAGTCATTATTGCTGACAGGTTGAAGAGGTTGTGAAAATGATGGAAATTGACCTTGGAACTGGATGGATGATCCATGAACAATGCAAGGTGGATATACTATCCCTGTACTTGGCTACTTGCTTAGCTTGACAACCTAGTCCACTAAAATACTTCCAAAATACGTTATGTTGGTTATATTCCTTGGTTAATTCACTGATCAAATATTTGCAGGTTTATCTGTTCATTTCCCTACAGAGGATTGTTGGGTGCCTTGTTGCTGAACCAATCAAAGAGGCATTCAAAGTTATCTCTTGCTCAACTGCTGGAAGTTCTGATGGCAGCAGAAAGAAGGAAATGAGTTCATTTTCAACCGCTCTCCAATTTGGGGATATAATTTTTCGAAGAGAAGTTAAAAAAAAAGAGCCTCTTCGGCGGACAACACACATGGTGGGGCAATATTCTGTGAAGACAAAGCAGTCACTGCAGTTTGCGGCATTAGAGCCATATGGGTGACTTCCTCCAACAGAAGAAAACACATTGCTAACCAATCGCTAGATGCTGTGAGGTAAATTAAACAATTTGATGATGGCTGTAGATTCTAGCCTTTGTTTAGTCACCTTATATGAATATGTCATACAATTTATGGTTGAACTCTAGTATCTACATGGGTCAATGATAACAAAAAGAGGTAGTTAGTCACTTATCACAGAAGGAGGAGACGTCAGAAGCACGATTGATTTATTTACTTTTAGATTTATTTCTGTTGCATTTTCTGTTCTGTTGAGAAATGTTAACATGAGTCAGTCAATAAAGTGGTCCACATAGGCAGTTGATGGCCGGAGCTCTCGTCTGTTAGTGTTCCCGATTTTTAGCTAAATTCCAGATTTATTGCTTCTTCATTTATCTTATAAATAGATTTAGGAAATAGAAGTCTGAGATAGACGAGATTATCATTGTAAACTTGGAGATTCTCCTTTTGGCTATTAGGAAATATATTTAGTGAGATTCTTGCTATATTTTTATTAATAGAGTTATTTTATCACCTATTTTCCCTACATAGCTTATCAGTCTTCATAATTAATTTTTCAGCGAACGAGTTTGGTTGATGTATCATAATCTCAAGGTTAATGCGTTTGACTTTTTTCCCCAACTCAGTATAACTTTAGAAACTAAATTAAATTGTATGTAATCAATCATGAATTGTCAAAAAGGGAAAAAAAAAAAAAAGCTCACAGTCTAGTGACGGATAGAATGGTGCATCGTATTCAACTGAAACCTATTCATGACTGACAAATTCTTGCACTACAAGAAGAGAATATAGTAAATGATGTAACTGGAGCTTTATCATTTGTTGCGTTGAGTTAAAGTTGAAAAACTGTTGTTCCTTTATTAATGGTCAACTTATTTGGATCTAAGTCTTGTGTGTTTTCGAATGTTAAATACGCGGCAGGAGAAGTTTTTACATGGGTTTGGCGCTTGACCACTCAGCATTCTCCCAACCAACAACAGCAGGAATGGCAGTAGCATCAAGCTACACTGGCACTAGATCATTCTTTGGTGCATAGGGGCCAGAAAAACGGTGTTTGATATTGATCACACACGCCAAGCCATATTTTGATTATGGTGCTGATTCACACACAAAACCTTGAATAATTTCTAGGGATATATCCAAGAGATGTTGTGATGCCTGTTAGAAGAAGCCTCTTCACTAGTTTTGGGATTTTTCTCCAATCGAAAATGAAGAGGGATAACTACCATGCATGGTTTTTAATTTGAATGATTCAAATTTGTAGAGGTATAACAGAGAGAAGCCGCAATAGAGAAAACCAAGTCCTTTTGAATATCTATTGTAACTTACAAGGTTACATCCTGTCACAAAATTAAACAAAAAACAATAAGTTAAAGGATGATCTAGTCATCATGATCTATTTACAAGAGTATGCAGAAAGCATGCATTAAAAAATCCGGACAGACATTCAAAATTCAAAATGTACGCATGAACCTCCTCTCCTCTCCTCTTTTTTTTTTTTTTCTTTTCTTTTTTCTGTCAATTAGATCCTCGCTTGTTATAAAAGATGATTCCAAGATGCAAATGTCAGGAACTTTGCATGGTGCCGAATTTTCATGTAGGGTATATCTTCTGGCAGTATCTCATGGTCGTTCATGTGCAAAATTGGCGAAGACTATGACCACGATTTAATTATATGTTAAAGTCATTAAACCACGTAATTATCCATTATTGGAGCAACATACAGGGTATTGCATGATCAATTTTTGAACAACATATCTATGGAAGAATGACAATCGGCAACCAGCTTTGTTTTTCACACGTAAAGATTAATTAGATGCCTAAGATCAGTGATCATATGTTCAAGCTCCTAAAACGAACACACCAATTGTAAGGATCGCCTGCTTTGGTATTACTCTTGTGCTGCTTGCCAAAATCCCAACGCTTGTAGGCAAGCTAAATGTACATATTACTCGTTGCTTACCAGCAAATTATTGTTATGACGAACTAAATTCCTTAATTTGCAAGGAGATTCAATCTTTGGGATAACGTTTTCCCATAGATGAACTATAGTCAACTATATCAAATAGTATTATGTCCAAGGGAACAGACTAAATATATTATCAATTATCAAAGCTATTGTACCAAAATCATATCATCCACATCGATGATCAACAAAAATGATCCATTTGATTCATACTTCAAGCCTTAAAGACCTACTAGACAAAATTAAGTGAATACCGTCAAACCCATAAAAGTAAACCAGTATTGCCAGAATCACTCTTCCATGGGACGATTTTCCTCTGCTTGCTGTTGGTAAACTTGAACTTTGATCTTTGGTAAAGTGAGAGATGGATCCTGTTGAAGTACAGATGGAGCTTTGACCAAATTGATGCCCTGCTCCAACTCCTTTGCAGCCTCCTTGAGCACCTTAGCCTTATTGCCTTTCATTCTATAAAATTTTCGAAAGAAAGTCAGCAAAGCAAAGGGTTTTAAGGCATTTCAATAAAAATAACATCGAATCAAGCAGTTACCTATTCTTGTGGTGTTTCTCCTCCCTGCTAACTCTGATCTTATCAATCTTTGGAATAGCCTTAAGGACATCATCCGCAAGATTCCGATCATATCTTTCAGGCCTGTTTCGCTTTCTCTCAAACTCAAAGGTTGAATCCTAAGGAAACAAATAGTAGTGCTGAAGCTTCTAGGAACCAGGAGACATGAACAAGAGACATAATATACCAAAAACAGCGTTGGGAAAGCATGCTGCTTTTACCTGTGTCATATCCTTTCCATGCAATCGCCGATATGCCTTTGTCCATTTTACCTTACGAGGATTCCTCTTCATTTTAAAGTTCTTGTGACACTTAGATCTGCAAAATCGAAAAATCTGCAAAGAGACCAAAAGTCACTAGCCAGTAACTCAATACCCAAGCCACAAGTGCTATGTGCATTTAGCCTGTGAAAGTACACAAACTTGTTGACATTTTTTGTCTCTTTCTACAGGAAAAACTTCTGGCATTTTAGTTTCATTAAAACAGAGACTAAACCATCATTGTTTATTTTATTCCATATGACGTGTTTGATCAAAGCAAACAATCCAACTATGAGACATAAATCTAACATATTGTTTGCATCACAGAGAGAAGTCATTAGACAGCCAAGTTTCCCATGTATTCAGTAAGGAGACAGGGACACACTATCATCAGAAGTGAGAAGAAAAAACGTTCATACTTTCCACAGCTGAGAGGATCACAGATTTAGAAAGTAGCTATCTATTAAGAGCCTCAATTTCAAATAAGCATCTGCATTCAACTGATCTAAAAAGACCAGTAAATACAAAAGTAGTACTTTCAATACCTTTTACACAAATGGAATAGCAGATACATAAGAGAGACATCTAAAATACAATTGAGGAATGTAAATAGTATACCTTTGCATCATTTCGAACAAACTGGATTCCATGTCCAGGGTATATGGTTGAAGAGCAGAACCAGCATTTCTCCAATCTCATTGTGCCTCGAGACTAGAGAGACACTTCTACTGAATGACAATGATCTAAAACAAATAAGAAAAATAAGCCATGATTCAACATCGAAAGAAAAGTAAAGAAAAGAAACACAATAGTATCAATTACTATCATCAACTTATCACCACTATTAGCCTGGGTGAGAATAGGCCAGGCTACGCTCTGTAACAAGGGCCTCAAGCCTGAGCCTACAAGTAGGCTCAGGTCTGAAAGCCTAAAGCCATTTTAAAGGCCTACCAAAGCAGGCTTCAAAGCCGACATATTGCAGGCTTTAAATAGGCTTAGCTTATTATAAGGCTAGATGTAATTATAATGAAATCAAAACCTGTAATAAATCCAAATAAAAATTATTTCGAAGAGTTCCATCTATAATCCAGCCTCCAGAGTCCACACGATGATCACACTAATACCAGTCTATAGGAAAAAACAACATAACCAATGAAAACAGCAACACAATACAACTAACAAAACAACAATCAACAGCATGCCATTAATTTGTTGTCGAGGTTGATGTCCTTGAGAAGGAGGAGATTCAGTTGCATTGTTGCTGTCCATTAGAACTCAGTACCAAAAAACAAAGAAAAAAGAGCCACAGCTTCAATCATTCAACCCATATCAATCAAAGAACATAATATATTTTAAGGCAAGGACAAAGAATATAAACTCCTTTAAATTATAATTACACCAGAATTAAATATAACCTCTTAGTTTTGTAACGAAAGCAAAGCTCTTGTTACATACATTAGTCCGAGTTAGCATTCCATGTAGATTGTTATGATTATAAAGCAGGATTCAATGACATCTAATAACATGTCACTGTGAAGCTAAATTATTTGAAGGAGGATTTACACAAGGTATTACGTGTCAGTATTATAAGATAGTCGCTATTCTGTTAGTCAGCTAATGATGTAAGTGAATTAGTTGTTTCATAACAGAATTAGACCGTTCAGAGATAAGTCTATAAAGACGCTGCTTGTACTCTAATTACGGTTGTCTAATAAGAAAGGTACATGCACTCGTGTTCTTTCAATTCCTCTGTACCACAATGATGGACATTGGACACGTGGCTACTGCAGCTAACAGCGCAGAGCTAAACATTTCAATTTTGTGTCCAATAAACTTGAAGTCAAGCGAAAATCAAACTAGAAGGCATTCAGAGCTTCAATAGAAGAAAAGAAGTCAAAATCTGAACACCACAGCTTTAATCATTCAAACAGAAGACATTCAAAACACTGGGGTGTGGGGATTCAATCATTGACAGAAATAATCCAAGCAAAAATCCAACCTTGGATACAATAATTTCCAAATCTCAGAACACAAATCAAACCAGAGAGTGCAAGGAAGAGTAAATCGAACCTTGAGAGCAACGAGCGAGAGAAGCAGATAGCAACGGACAGCAAGGCAAACAGGAACGTGCTCTTTCGGTGGAGACTGAAGAGAGGGCGCGGTGGAGATATGGAGACGACAGTGGAGCTAGGGTTTAATACTGTAAGTTGTAACATGCACGGTGGAGATATTGCCTATGCGTATTACTAATTGTAGACATAATTATTTTCATTTAAATTTCCGATTAATTTCCATTAATTTTGTTAAAACCAATTGCCGATTAATATTGATGATAAATAACTAAATATTGTTGAAAATTATGGCATAACTACCTAATATTACTTTGCTCTAAATTAGGAATGAAAACGTGGTAAAATTATTCAACGTAATATTTTAATTTAAATTTTCAATTCAAATTAATAACTAACTAATTCAAATTTTGGTAAAAAAACTAACTAATTCAAATTAATTTTTGAAAAAGGGATTGGATAGATCTTGATTTTCAAATGAACCACATTAATATTTACATTAAATTCAAAATTAAAAGTTTCAAAATCTTGATTGAAACTTGTTTGAATCCATGATATTTTAAATTCGTTTGAGATTTTATTCATTCAAAGCAATTTAAAAATAAGAAAGACATATGTGAATAATAAAAAAAGTAAGTTATTAATAATATTTAAAAAATAATTACAAATTTTTTATTGCATAAGTAAGTTATTAATAATATTCAAAGCAGTTTAACCAACAAAATACCATAAAAGAAAGAGAGAAAAAGGTTAGGCAACGCAAAAAAAAAAAAAAACAAAACAAAAACAAAACAAAACAAAACAAAAGGAGAGAAAACATGTAAACAAATTAGCCTATGCATGTGGGCGTGTACATATACACCAAATAGTAGAATTTTGCATTCAATCAACGACTCAGTTATTTGAGGGGTAAAAATTTTCATGTTAATGTGTTGGCAATCATTATTATAATATTGGAGGCCGTCGTGGTGAGCAGTGAAGTGCATAAGATCTGATGGTATAAGGTTAAAATGGTCATAAATCCTGTGTCCCATCTTAAAAAGAGGCCAGAGCTAGATTTTAGTCTCATATGGTGTCCTGTTTTGGAGGTGGTTTCATCCCGAAATCTTGGCAAAATAGATAAGTGAAGAAGAGAGGATATGGAACAGTATCATCATTTAACGATCTCCTTAATATTTAAAATAATGAGAGTTAAAAATTAAGTTACATAATACTTGACTGTAAGGAAAAATAGGATGAATGAAAATGAGAGGAGAGAAAATTAAAAAAAAAAAAAGATAAATGTGAAGGGATGTGATAAAAGACGGGAAGGGAAAAGCTGTTAAATTCTTATGGACAATAATTATTTGGAGAAAAATATTTAGATATAATAAAATTTAAAATTTTCACATATTATTTATATAATTCTCATTATATATTACTAATAGAAAACTATTTTGCAGACAAAAGGTAATGAAATAAAAAAATAATTACAAATGTTTACTAAAAATATAATTGCAAATTATTTTATTTAATTTTAAATATTACAATAAATTTGTTAATATACAATAATATAAAATTTTTTAAAAACTATAGCCAAATAAAAGAACGAAAATGGAAGAAGGTAGGAGGTCGGAAACAAAAATAAATAAATAAATAAATAAATAATAAATAAATAAATAAATGTGAAAATTAAGTTTTTTTTCCTTCAAAATCTTTCTATTTTTGAAGAGAAAAACACGTGAATCACACGTGTTCTTTTTTTCTTAATTTCCTTTCTTTTTTATTTTTATTTTTAAATCAAGTGAGAGAAATAATTTTTTTTCACTTTTCTTTTTTTTTCATTTTTCTTTCCAGCCAAGCTTAAAATTAAGTAGTTAAGTATAAGATAATATTTATCAAATTACATAACTTTTTAAATAAAAAAACAAAAATAAATAACCATAAATTATAAATAATAAAATATAAAAAAGTGAAGATATTATAAAAGTAAATTTTAGAAAAAAAATAAAATATCTTTACTATCTATAAAATAAGGCAATAAAATAAAACTAATATACATGTGTGTGTGTGTGTGTGAGGTAATATAAATACCCAACCCATGTCCCATCCTAAGCCGTTTTTTGTTTCGGTGTCATTATGTCTTCCGCCCCAAGTTTTTCGGGCCGAAAGAATCCGTTCCAACAGGACTGACATCGAGACGAGTTAGTTGGGATTGAGACTCCATAAACACTCCTCCATGAAGGAGATCAATATGGAGACGCCAGCAGGGGAGAGCTTGGGCTTCCAATTTGGGTATGATGAGTTATTTTCCGTGGCCTTAAGTGTGTCATTATTCATATTTATTTAAAAAAAATTAAAATTTGAAAATATATAGAAAATGGAAAAAAAGAATAATCTCAAAAAAAATTTATATGAATTTTGGATCCATTCACAACCAAATTCTTAAATACAGTATTTTTTCTTCCATAGTACTAAGGTCAAATAGAATTGATTAAAAAATAAAAATAAAAATGAACGAAATAAATCTTTTTATTCATGATAAATATAATAAAATTTAACATTATATACTACAAATATGAAAATTATTATACCCTCTAAAAATTTTATTAATCATTATTCTCAATTCTATGAACTAAATTACACTTCTTTCTTATGAATATGGTTTACCTATCTCCCTTCACATTTCAATCATCTTATTTTTATATTTATTTTTTCAATCTATTCCTTTTCAATAAATAAAAAAGAACCTAAAATCTTTAAGATCAAATAGGAATAGGATAACAACATTTAATGTTAAAAATATTGCATACTTTCTTTTGCCCAATCAAAAATATTGCTTCACTTATCATATTTTACAATAACCTCAAGAAAAATTATCTCTTTATAACAAAAATTCTTAAATTTATACTTTTTCTTCTATGATACTAAATTTTTTAAGATCAAATAGGGATAGGATAACAACTATTAATGTTATAAATATTGCTTTATTTTGGCCAATCAAAAATATTGCTTCACTTATCATATTTTATTGTTTGTTGTATTTTTTGGGGAGAATTGCATTAAGGGCCCTCAAAACATAAAAAATTGCACTTTGAACCTAATAAATTTTGATAATGCACTGTAGGCTTAAAGGGCCCTGTTGCAATTTTTGTTGGAAATGAAAGTACAATTTTGCCCCTTTTAAAACAAGCAAGCACGATTTGATCTTCTTCCTCTCTCTCTTCCTTTTTTCTCTTCCTCTTTGTCATCCTCTACCTCCTCACAGCATTACATTACAACTCCACAATTCTTCTATTACCTCCTTCGTCTTCTCGATCTATCCATCCTTGTAATGAGCCAACATACAAGAGTTAGGTTCTGCACATCTCGATCTCATTGCCTTTACTATTGTCCTCAAACAACTTTTGCAGATCACTTTTCCTAGATCAATAGCCATTGTTTTGAGATAAGCACTGGTGAGCTCCTTAACATCAAACCTTTGTAACTCAAATTTCCATGTAAGTTTTATTCTAGATCTATTCATCTTTCATTTAGATGCATGTTTCTAGGAAACTTGAGTTCTAGAGGTTTGATGCCAAGGAGCTCACCAATGCTCATCTCAAAACAATTGCTATTTATTTAGGAAAAGTGATATGCAAAAGTTGTTTAGGGACGACAGTCAAGGCAGCGAGATCGAGATGTGTAGAACCTAGCTCTTATATTGATGCACACAAAAATTAAATGAACACCGCAAGTATGTGGGTTAATATGAGATATAGTAATGTGTCAAGGTCGATCCTATAGAGAATTAAACACAATGGCAAATAGGCATCAAATTTTTAATTTCATTCAAGTCAAGGAATCAAACGTGAGAGTTTATAAATGAGAAAAAAATTAACAATTGAGATTCAACAGCAAATAATTCCACCAAACAACAATTTCATAAAAGAGATTACCTAAGCTCCTACTCCCTTGTTTACTTCTTAGAATTTATTGTCTCCAAATTACCTAAGATTAATTTTTGATTGGTTAATTTAGAGTCTAATTACTTGAAATTGGCTTCCAAATCAATTACAACCCTTTCTTAAATAATAATGCAAATGTTAACACAATTATCCAAGAGGCATTAAAAATTCAATTACACTCTAATATGATTATATAGGTCCAAGAGGTATATTCCTATCCTAATGGAAAATTAGAATAAATTCTAATCCCATATTACCTAATCTCAAGGTCCATTTAAGATTTTCTTTTCCAAGATAAATCCTAAACCGCTAAATCTCAACTCAATGATGGCCAATCATCAAGCAAGTCACAATAAATGAGATTAAGTAACCCAAAACTAACATTAATCATAGAATAATTGGAGAAAATAGTATCTAATACATAAAAAAGTTCATAGTTGCTTAAGTCATGAAGAAAATCTACCTATACATTAGTAAACTCAATCCCACAACAATAAAATGAACTAATGAAGAAGCAAAACCAGAAACATTGGGGAAGAAGGAGAAAAACAAGATTAAACTAGAAGAAATCACAAAATGTGAATGAATCCTCTTCCTCCAAGATTGGGTGCGAAATCTACTATAGCACCCGCTGTAGTGGGCTTTATTTTTAGTTCAGGATTTTCCTTCTAATACTAATCTATTGTAACGGGTGATCATAAAAATTCAATTTCTTCACTAAATTCCTTATATTTTCCTTCTCCACCTCTTCCAAGCTCTTGTAGTAAATTCTAAAATAACTTAAATTAACAAAAGAAAATACTCTAAAACAAAATCAAAATACAATATTTACAAAACAAGCTATCTAACCACCAAAATAAACACTAAACACAAGAAAAGTAAAAAAATAACTAGATTACTCTCTAAAAGATCAATAAAACTCCTCAAAATATATAAAAATATAGGGAGTCATCATATATGTTGGCTCATCGCAAAAAGGATGGATAGATCGAAAAGACAGAGGAAGGAATGGAAGAGAATTTTGGAACTGCAATGCAATGCTATGAGGAGTAAGAGGAAGACAAGGAGGAAGAGAGAGGAAGAGGAGAGGAGGAAAAAGATCAAATAGTGCTTGGTTTGTTTTGAGAGGGGTAAAATTATACTTTCGTTCCCAACAAAAATGACAACAAGGGCCCTTGGGCCTGTGATAATAATCATATTTTATACACTTTATTCATTCATTTAAGACCCATTTTACATGTTTTATTCCCCATTTTGGTTCATTCATGGTGTCAAAGGCAAGAAAATTGCCTAAAGGGCAAAATTGTGTACTAGGGGTATGTTGGTCCAAAATTGCACTTTTTATGAAAAAGTGGGTCTGTGTTGTGTTTTGTGTGTTTTATGCCCATAAGAATGAATATGAAATTATTTTTTCAAAATTCAATTTGGTTTGGGAGTTATAAAATAAAAATCACATTTCAGGGTTATTGACTTTGTTGACCGAATTAGAGTTTTATGTGCATGTATGAGTTTTCATATGTCATGACCCTTAAATTTTACTTTGTTAATATTATTCCATGATATAATAATTAATTCCATGCACGAGGATTTATTTATTAGGTCATATGAATATTTGATTTTAATTTTATATACCTTTTGTGACTTAGGTAGTATATATTGACTTGGACATTTTATAATTGGTTACAGATCATGGAAGAGGGTTAAAAAGTAAAAATGTGGCATCATTTTTGGGATTAAAAGGAAGAGAATAATTAGATCATTTCATAAAATAAGTGAAAATATTCTTACTTAAGATACTCCCTTTGAGCTAATGAGAAGAAGCCACCTATTTGAGCATGTGAAAAGTGTGTAGCTTACTCTAGCTTTTTCTTTTCCTATTTGTTTTATTTTTTCCCAATTGGTAGCTGCTCACTCACGCATAATCATCTCTTTTTCCACCAAAAGAATTAACCCTATCCACCACACACACAATCTCTCACCACCTCCTTTATTTTCATTTTACATTCTTTCTCTTGTTCTTCATTTTCTCTCATTTTTCTAGCCATGACAACCCCCTTATCTCTTCTATTTCTCTTCATCTGACAATTGGATCATCACCAAATCACTCTCATTCTTCTCCTCTCACTCCCTTCTACACATCCCTACCACTTGATCATCCATTTCAAGCTTCATTCTTTACTTGGTTTCATGGAGGGGTTTGGCCAACTTAAGCTTTTCATGGAGGACTTGAAGAACTTTGAAGGCTAAATTATTTTAGGTGCTTGAAGGAGGATGAATGAAGCTCAATGTGTAACATCCTGAATTCTTGATCCTTACATTAATGCTAATCAAGGGATGAATTAGTGATTTAATGAGAGATTAGGATTCTAGATGGTGAAATGTTATTTTAACTCTTTGAGATATTATATGAATAGATTTGAGTAGGAGAATGGCATTGTAAAGCAGAGCATGTGAGCGTGGTAAGGAGTTTCCTCATTATGCCACATGTTGTGGCTAGAGCTAGATGGGCCGTGGCACATGGCATAGAATTATGATAAATTGGGATGTGACTCACTCATGAAAACAAAGAGGAAAGGAGGGAAGAAGCATGAGAGAGAGGAAATAAGGCTAAGCTCTGCTCTGCTAAGGCATCTAATATCAGGAGCAAGGACGACGTTTCTGACCTGTTACTTATTGGGTAAGTCTTGCACTGCTTAACCTTTGATTCTACCTTATTTTCTCTTATTTTAAACTATTGAGGAATTAAATTTGAAAGTTTTAAGGAGCTAATTTCTTATTCTATAGTAATAGAAAGGTTATCTAGAACTAAACTAGGATATTATGACTAGTTTGAGTTGTTGAAATGATAAATCTTTAAAATTATAGGTTCAAATTAACCTAGTTTAGAGAGAGAAGAATAGGTGTGAATGGGGAGAAGTATGTTAATGCTTGTAATGAGAAATAATTAGGTATAGAAGGTGGAAATGAAATGAATATGAATAAAGAAATGATAGCGTTAGGAGTTTAAATACTGTGATTAGCATTTTTAGTCAATAAGACAATTGACTTTGGTTATCAATTTTGTGTAGATTATTGCGTGTGATGTGTTAATAGCAGAAAGAGATTTGAGTAAGATTGTGGAACACAGGTAAACCTTTCTTGCAAACAGAGGGGTTGAGATAACCGTATAGTTTGTTATGTTCTTTAGCTATTATAATTGTGTAGAAGTGAATGTGGAAATGTAAAACTATGATTTTGATGATAGTGTTCTAGGTGCATGATTTTGCATTACAAATGATTTTGGCATGCAACATGATTTGGGAATGTTTATAGAACTTTTACTAGATTTCAACTTTATAATGAATGTATTTATATAGGGAAATTATGAAAATAGTGATTGATATGTGTGAAAATATGATAATAGGAGATGAGAGTTCACCTAGGGTATGTGTGAATATGTGTGTATGGAGATGTGAGTGAAACAAATCCATACGATCGGTTGGCACATGAGACATCCGATGCACACATTTTACAGGTTGGTACCATAGGTAATCTAGTATAGCATTATACTGAGACTGTTATCATAGGACATACGGGCAGTCTAACAACTCCCTAA